>NW_026117947.1:0-35916 GCF_001640805.2 Lates calcarifer
GTCAGCTGCATCATGTTAGCAGAAGTTTTCCCAGACTCGATGTGTGTCTTTAACATTTTGTGCACCTTGTTTACATCAATGAAGGTAGGCTCAACATTAGAAACAGTCCATCAGTAGCTCAACACAGTCCATCAGCACCACACACTGATCATACAGCTGAATCAACACCTTAAACATTTTAAAACAAAAATTGAACTTTGTAACCTTCATAAAGGTAGGATTAATTGCTGGGGCTGTTGTATTAGCCTGCATTAGTTTTAGCTAGGTGTGGCTAATACCTGACAGCTGGCAGCTGAGTGGATAGAGCTGGATGGATTTCTTCTCTGGAGCTCACAGCATGACAACATGAAGCATTAAAAAATCAACAACAGCATCTCTTTTCAGAGGCAACATCCACGTTACTCTTGATTATGATCTAAAAATCAATGTGTTGGCTCAAAAAAAACAAAAAAACACAACAGTTATGTTATACAGTTATGACAACTTCTACTGAAATTATCTTCATCCAGCAAACTTTTAAGTTACCACAACTAGAAATTAGTTTCAAATAAATGAATGCAGTAATTAGAATTTAAATTACACGCAATATTAAGTTGACACAACTTATCAAAATTATGTTTGCAACTTAGAAGGTTTATCTAAATCAATAGATTAGAATTTTTATGTTGCATCTCACATTTAATTAAGTGATTGTAAAAGGTCCCCCGAATTACTTTTTAGGAGTGTAGTCACAAATCTCACTGTGAACAGTTCTCATTGAGGCTTCTTGATCACAGTGAGGTCTGTGGATTACCCCCAGTGACAGGGATGAGATGAGAGAAACCTTACCTGTGAGGAGGAGCAGAAAGAAGAAGCCAATGAGCATCATGAGCTCAGGATCAGTGAGAATCCAGAGTCTGTAAGAGTGTTGTGCTGCAAATGTGCATCCCTACTGACTAGAAATATTATCTCACACTGGAGGAGGGCTGGGCAAACTAAGTGACCAACCCTTTCATTTATTTTAGTTGTTTTTTTCTCCAAGGCGCTGATTCCCATCCCACCCAATTTTTTTTTTAGCAATTTATCAACAAAGTTCAGTAAACCCACATTAAATCAGTGTTTGGTGTGACCACCCTTTGCCTTTAAAACACCAGTTTACCAGTCTGTGATCCCAGATGGACTCCATGATGTTGAGATCACATGAAGAGATTTTGGAGTAATTTGGTTAATTTGAAAATATAATTTTATATCTATTTTATTTTCTAACAATTTTATATTCATCACTGAGGAGTTATAGGTGGTGTTATAATGAACAACATTACATTGTGAGGTGTTTCTAATCAAATTTTCCACCACAACAACATAAATAAGGATATTAGGAACAGCTCTGAAAAGAATCAAGTCAAGTACAACCCCTATGACATCAATGATAAAGTATATGATTGAATTAATACGTCTCTGTTAGCATTAAAGAAATTGATCATCATGAGTATCATAAAATAGAATTTATGGCTTAGCTGCTTCAAAACAAGCTGCTGATGACACAAAGAAAGAGAAAAAGTTTTGTTTGTATTTTTATTTCTGCTTTAAAAGGCTGATACATGTTTTCCTGTCAGTTAGGTGACAGGGCTGTTATTATCAGCGGCATGCTTAATTTTTTCATAAATGATCTATTTGTTGGATTAATTGAATGTTTGGATTTGTTTTATATTACATCAGCATATAGTAAATCTGCTATTTTATAATGTAGAATATTATAATGCAACCAGACTAGTCATAGACTAATACTGAATGTATGTGCTAAATGTGCAGCAGTGTGTAAAACATGCAGACAACACTACTGAAGAGCAACATACACTGATCAATCACAGCATTAAAACTCTGATCAGAATATGTGCTGGCTGTTGAAAACAAAATCTCCCAAATCTCCTCTCTATGTGAAACGTTCTATACCAGATGAGACTTTACGTTTAGTGCAACTGCATTTAGTAAATCAGCAGTATGAAACTGGGCAGTAACTTAGTGAAGGGTTTACAGATAGCTGGCGGAACCGGCTCCAGGTGACTACAAGTACATTTGTGTTCAGATACACACATAAAAGGAAATGTTTCCTTGGTCACGATTTCATACCAGGTATTGGACTTTTTCTCAAATCACATACATTATTATACAGCACTATAATTCCTCTGCATAGCTCCAGTTGAAGAACATACAGAATAGAAACAGACTGGCAGATATGATGTAAAAAATGAAGAAAACTTTGTTGATTGTTTTAGTTTTTCTGGTCCAGTAACCGTGCTTTCCTCCCTCGTTCCTGCTGTTGTGGAGCAGAGTCAGTGTTTTCACCACCTCCCTCAGAACATCTGAGAGCTTTTCAAAGCCCTGAGACTCCTCTGTCACTTGGCTGCTGCTAACCTGAAACTGTGATTTTGAAGACTGTGGTTAATTTGCAAGATTATGAATAAAAATAATATCTCCAGCTGTGACAATGGACCTACGGTCTACAGTATACTGAGACTGCTGAGCAACATTTTTGTATTTGCTTGTGTGTGTTTTGTGAAGCTGGAGAGTGAATGTGTTGCACATGTTTAATCCCAACCTTCAGCGGTTCAGTTGGCGTTTCATCAGGAGACACATCACAGACACATGCACACTGATTCCACTTCTTCTCCTCTGGAAAGACAAATGAGACACAAGAGATGGTGATAAGGCACCATATTCAAAATTGGACAAATAACCAGTGTGTTCTATAAGAAAGAAAAGTAAATAAAGGTGCACATCACAATAACAGTACAACTATAACAGAGCAGCTTCTATGCTACTGGATAATGACATTGACCTGTGCTCGTCTGATACTTCTGTGGATGTTGTGAACAGAGCTGATGGAGCAACAGATCCACATATTAAACAGTTAAAAGGGAGCAGAACCATAATGCAGGAACTGAAAAATAGTTTATCTGGAGGAGATGCTGAAGAGAAGATATGAATGTTCATGACTGATGAAATGTCATATTTTTGAGGTTGAAGTCTTCATATTGTTTCTCATCATCGATTTTATAATCATAATAAATAATTTTATACTTTTTACATTTGTTTTTCTAAAGTGCTGAGTAAAAGCTAGCAAGAAAACAAAAACTAGCTTAGTGCAGGGATATATTAAATTTTTAAAATAAGACAGTTTACTGTAGGTCTCACTTTACTGTCATTAGCTGGTAGTGTCTTCCTAAGACGTTTTCTTACCTCTATTGTTTTGGAAGCTGGTTTTGCTTTGTTTTCCCCCCACAGTCCTCACACAGGCGTTGGTCCTCATCGGCCTCATTGTCTTTCTCTATCAGATACAGCACCAGAATCGTTTCCAAGAGGCTGAGCATCATCAAAGAAAAAATCCCAATGCAGTAGACCGCTGAAGGGAGAAGTCAGCTTCATTAATGTGGACACACTGATTTGTATTAACTTTGGTGATACCTTTTTATCTAGTGCTATGACCAGTTCAAAAATATAATGTAAATGTAACTTCCTTGGCTTATGACCAAATACCTGAGAAAGTAATGACATTCCCATCAGCTTTACCTATAAGTGGGATCCTGTTTGACGAGGACGGCAGGATTTCATTCAGAATAAGCTGCATCACAGTGACAGCGAGCAGCACAGTGACCTGGAAGCCCAGCTTTTCGCCCCCGTTGTCTGAGATCAAGAAGGAGGCCAAGTCCAGACCCAAGAAAAACAAGACAGGTAATATGAAGTTGACGATGTAGAGGACTGACCTCCTCTTCATGCTGATCTGTGAAATGATGTTTAAATATCAGATTAACTTCCTGTTCCTGTCAGAGGAGATCAATAAAGGGTGGCGGGGAATGAGGAAAAAAGGAAGGACTGACATACATACATATGGATACATCAACATTGTTTTCAGACAGACTGAAAAATCCTGAAAATGCCCTTTAGAGAACATGAGTAAATACTAACTATGCATCTATAGCCAGTAACACTTACAGTGTACATTATCACATCTTGTTCCAAGCCAAACTTGGTGACAGTTTGGTTGGAGACTGTCATGTCAATGAACAGCCACTCGTACTGGGTTCGCATCACCTCACGAGACCACTCAGTGGCCTGTGAAGAGTTGGTGTCGTGAACAAGCTGTATTTCATCAACTGAGGCGGGAGATGGAAAAAAAAGTGAGGTTTCTGAGCAGGTTAACAAAGAAGGAATGTATTGTGTGTGGTGTCATCTGGTGGTGTGTGTTGACGTGACTCGCCTGAGTGTATGACAGACTTGAAGGTGAGGGTGCAGGTCTGAGTGTCGAAGGGGAATTTGTAAACGTGCATCCTGCAGGTGCTGACGAGCACCTGGTCATTCTGAATAAGGATGACACCGGTGCTGAAGATGGTGAGATGAGGACTTGGAGGGGCTTTGTCCTTTTCTGTCCTGTATGAAAACACACACAGAGATACTGATTGTAAAAAAATATACGTGCAGAGAACACCAACATCAACATAATGACCCACAACTAAACAAACAGCCTTGGTTGAAAAGAGCAGCACAATGAAATTATACTGGGTCATTATGTGTTAAATGAGATCAGGTTGTTGCAGCATTGTCTCAAGTTTCGTTCAAACCTTGTCCACCTCATGAATGTTTGTCATTAATAACTTGACAAGTATTGTTCCTAGCCTCACCAAACTTTGTAAGATGGACAAACATGTTCTCAGTTTGTACTCAATGCCTATTGATTTTTTATAAGGTCCTAGATTTTGGGGGAAAAAGTGCAACACTGTGATTTTTGATTGATATTTAAGGTATTGTAAATCCATTTTTGGACCCATATAACACTGATCTTTATTCTGTCATCAAATACAGTCTTTTATAAATCTTATGAGACAATATTTGAGGCCTCTACCACCAATGGATGCAAGAATATTAAGAATAAAATCAGGCTTGTAGCATTTTTCAGTTACTTTTATTGGACCAAAATGATATGTGGGGTAGGAATGTGAAATGTATGAGGAAACAGCTTAATGTCTGATCATTTAGATTGCAAGTTTTCTCAAAATTCAGCGAAAATTTGCACTACATTTGAAGGGAAACACACTGAAGGAAACTCACATAACTCAGTAGGGGAACACATTTTCTGTCTGCCTCTCAGCTCTATACTTATATATCAATTCAAGACAAAAGTGCACAAAAACAATCTTAAAAAAACAGGTGGTATTTGCTATGAATTTGTTGTTGGATTGTAAAAAACTGTTGCTTCAAGTCTCGTGTTGTGTCTTGGTGAACTTACATCTCTTCAATAGTGAGATCTGGCTTCCACAAAACTTCAGTGGGAAGAGAAACTCTGCTGATACCACAGAAGTCACTAGGATTCCATGAGATGTACTGGTTCTGCCAGGACTGCAGAGGAAAACAAGAGGAAAATTTAGACAACATGGTCAGAAATTTAAATAAAATAACAAGGAACTAAAAAACTCACCATGAAAATCCAAACGTAAGGAATGAATGTCTGGTCGATCTCTCTCTATAAATAAGCAAAGACGAGTGTTAAAATATTTCCAGCCAAGGAATGAACAGACTAAACAGCTGAATGATCATAAAACTGCATTTTAAACAGGAAGCACTTAGAGAAAACAAAACATTACCTCCATAAAACCTGTTCAATCGTAATGATATGGCAATTTTAGGCACTGATGTGGAAATCTACCTACTCCTGTTTGAGTGACAGAAATGAGAAAATAAGCATAATAACACAAGCCTAACATCTCACTAATGCAGTGCTGGTGCCATCGACTGATAACCAAAAGCAGTGCTTTATAAATCTCCAGACTGCAGCCCTACCCTACCAGATTTATTGAAATTTCCTGGCAAATTTTTAGATAGTCTGCTCAGTGACAGAATACAAAAACAAACATAAATTTTAAAGGTTTAACCACTTACCACATCTAGAATGGCATAAAGCAGAACATGCAGAGAGACCGTTGTGGGCTGTTTGTAGTCTTTAACTGGCCGTGTCATTGAGTACAGTTCATTGCTTTTGGTTAAGTTGAGGTAGTTTAAAACATCCTGATAACTACACACGGTCTCAGAGGACTCCACAGCTGAAAACATCAAGACACATTCAGTGTGAGAGACAATGATGTTAAAAATTAATAAATTAGTTGTATAGCAGCAGTATTCATAGCTGAATGTAATTTGCCACACCCCTCCTTAGACAAACATTTAAAATACATAAAACCACAAAAAAACACAAAAGCACAGAAAAATCTCTTTAAAACTGGTTCAGTTTGAGTGTTAATGAGTCATTTTTAGTTCTGTTGGTAAAATGTTCCACATGTTGATTGTCCAAACAGAAAAAAAAAACATCTGTCCAAATCAGGATTTTTTTTTTTAATCAGTCTTTCCATGTCAGTCAATTGTAAACACCAGCTCACATTTCTGCAATTATTATCAAGTGCTAGTGGTCAAAGATGGATGTCTGCAGACCAGCTTATCTACTTGACCACTAAACGACTTTCACAGTCCTCTGGGTCTAAAGCTCTCCATTTGAGATCCATTTGCTGTACACCACTAAATACAACAAAAACCAGATTCAGAAAATTACTTTTGCAATCATATGTCCCTCTTTAATATAAGCTGTAATAAATTTACAAGCTATAGGATTCGCTTGCTCAAGTAAAAAAACAAAACAAAAAACTTTTCTCTTTTAGTTCCAGCCATAGATACTTCTCAAATTACAGGTCCAGATTCTGATATTTCTGCCCCTATTCCAAAACATTAGAGGAGGATAAGCTCATAGAAAATAATTCACTGTCCACATTACTCTTGATTAGACGCTCAGAAACCATACCTGTGAGGAGGAGCAGGGAGAAGAAGCCAACAAGCATCGTGGGTTATGGACCAGTGACAAAACCAATGTGCATCCCTGTCATCTCTGTGCTGTCTAGACAATATTACATTGCAGTAAAAACACCCCCTCCACCCACTGGAAGAGGGCTGGGCAAACTAAATGACCAACCTTTTTTTTTTTTTTTGGTCTTTTTTTAAATGTCAGTAATCCAATGGTTGAAACACCAAAAGCTGGCAAAACTGGTATCTCTAATTTTTTGGTTAAACCAAATTCACTTTAAATTAAGCTTGATGACTTTTTGGTGCCACTTTTTGGTAAGGCACTATTTAAAGAGGGTTTATAAGCCGTAATCAATAGTTGGATTAATTGCTAATACATCATTTACTTGTGATTTATAGATCAGCTATAACTAATCAATAAGAACAACTTACTACAAGAGTGAGTGGTGTAGTAAGTCAGGAGACTGTGAAGTTACTAGTGTAACCTTTGTCCAAACAACAACAAAAAAAAAAAATTAGATCAAATTCAGTACAATAAAAGGTAATCAATCAGGGTTCAAGTCTTTTTTTAATTGTTAGTATAATAACCCTAAACCATGTGTCACAATCATCCTTTGAAAACCTATGACATAAACTCCTGCTATAATTTCTCCTACCAAGCCTACGATACACATATAATCTCAAATATATAGTTGATGGCTATGAACTACACACCATATACTTTAAATGTCCTTAAATGTTTCAAAGTGCAAAAATTAAGACAGATTATAATCTGTATGTTAGTATATTTCTCCATTTGGTCAGGTTTTTCATTGTCAGCCATTTGTATAATCCAGAGAGTAAAAGGTCTGTATTTATTGTGTATTTCAGCAGTAAACATATGACTAACATGTTTTCAGAACCAGGCGACAGGACTTATTATTCCATCATCTGAGTACATAAAGTATCATAAATGCTGATGTACTATAGAAGCGGAAAAAACCCCATAAAAGACAACATGAAACTACTTAACCTACCGTTGCCTCATGCTTAGTGTAATGGATGGGCAAACAAATACACTGTAACAGCAGACATTAGAGTAACTTGATACAAATCTTAAAGAGCTACACTTCGATTTTTGAATATATTCTGTGATGTATGTAACATTAGAATTGCACACATTACATATCAGAGGTACATATATTACTAGAACTTCATAACGTATCCAGACTAATAGGCTAATATTTAGAGTGAGTGTGTAAAACATGCAAACAACACTGCTGAAGGACTACATATATCTAAACTGCTAATAACATTTACTTATCTGGCTGGCTAAAGCTAGAAGTGGCCTGTATACATGTAAGGAAACAACTGGTAATTATTTTCTTTAGTCAAGAGCAGGGCTGAACAATATGAAATTAATTAATTAATTAATTAATTGTGACTGTTTTGATAGATATAGCAATATGAATCACAATTTTAGTGATTCATATTGAGTGAGTGAGTGAGTATTTCATTTTCATTTCAAATTTTAAAGATGATGATGTGACTTCTGCTGGGGTCTGACCCAAACAAGCATCTGGAGAACGTGATTTGTGGGTCGGGGTGTCTCTGTCGCATCACAATGCTTCATTTATAATGGTTGGCTGCAGTTCCTGAGATTTGGATATTGCACTTGGCCATGTTGGGCTTTCAATAATATTTTGATTCATTGTTGAACCCCAGGTGGAGATGAACTACAGGTTAAATAGAGCAGTATTTTTTGTTTTTTCCAGTGGCTTCTGTAATGTTCCACATGGAAAAGACCGAAAATAAAAACACACTGACCACTGTGACGTAAAAAATGAAGAAAACTTTGTTGATTTTTTTAGCCATTCTGGTCCAGTAGCCAGGCTTCTCTTCTTCATTCCTGCTGGTGGTGCTGTTGTTGCTGCTGATCAGAGTCTGTGTTTTCTCCATCTGCCTCAGCTCATCTGAGTCCTTCTCCAAATAGTGGGATACCACCGTCAGCTGGCCGCTGTTGTGCTGTAGAAGTGGTTTAGCAGACTCGTTATTAACAAGATTTGTGGAACATACTGTATATGGTTCCAGTTTTTGTGTTCATTGTGAAAACAATAAAAGAGTTGGTTCATCTAAATTTAGTTTGTCAATAGCAAAATCTCTTTCCTGTCATTCTGGATAATCCAAAGAGCACATGTCAGTGTCTAATTTTGGTGAATCAACCCTTTGAAATTTAACATAATTCTAACCTCTTCAGCTACAGAGAGCACTTGAGATGGAGTTTCAGCAGCACAGCAAAATGCACAGCAAGCATGTTTCCTCACATCTGAAAGAATATGTCAGACACAAAGATGGTCTTAGCATTGCATCAAAATGATATAATTAACCAGCATGTATTATTATACATTGTAAATGTGTCCTGACTCAGGGCTTGGTCTCTGTCTGTCTCGTTGTCTTTCTTCATCAGGTACATCACAAAAATTGTCTCCAGGAGGCTGACCAACATCAGAGCAAAAATCCCGATGCAGTAGATCGCTGAGGGGAGAAGTCAGCTTAATTACTGTCAACAAATAACTACACAGTGAGTCAGTGTATGTGGTGTTACTACTCATATGAGGCATAGTCTGATGAAAGCAAGACTCTTCTTCGTCTTTACCTATGAGTGGGATCCTGTTTGACGAGGCAGGCAGGATTTCATTCAGAATAAGCTGCATCACAGTGACAGCGAGCAGCACAGTGACCTTGAAGCTCAACTTCTCACCTCCGCTGTGTGAGATCAAGAAGGAGGCCAAGTCCAGACCCAAGAAGAACAGGACAGGCAGTATGAAGTTGATGATGTAGAGGGCTGACCTCCTCCTCATAGTGATCTGTAAAATGATGTTCAAGGATCAGGTTCTTGACCTTCCTACTCCTGTGCTTGACAAAAGCAACTATGAAATACCCAAGAAATCTGCTCATGTCTGAAGAGGTGGAAAAAGCCTTCGAATTATTTACTTACTTTAAGTGAAACAGCAAAAGTGCCAAGCCACACTATGAATGGCAGTGTTTTTCTGCTGCACCACAGCTTACTGTGGTCCAAATGCCTCTGCTGATTGAAGTAGAGGCTTCAAAAATACAGAGAGCTGGACACAGAGACTCTTAAAAACAGATATCTCTCTAGCTAAAGACACAGCCTAAAGGGAGGAGACCATCATTGGCCCTGTGTGTGTCTGTATCCAGAAATACTTACAGTGTAAACGATCATGCTTTGGTTGAAGTTAAAATAGTTGACAGTTTTTCTAGTGACTGTCATGTTGATGAACAGCCACTCGTATTGCGTCCGCATCGCTTGACAAGACCACTCAGTAATCTTTGAAGAGTTGGTGATGGCGTACAGCCATATTTCTTCATCTGAGGTGAAAAATACAAATTAAGATGAAGTCTTCTGGCAGGTCAACAACAAATTTACATGGTGGTATCTGCTGGTGTGACAATAAACAGTTCAGGGGTTTACAGCACATATACATTCAAACAGGTGTTGAGAAATTTTGAAACACAGCAGGGCACGGGCTCACCAGAGTATATGACAGACTTGAATGAGAGAGTGCAACTTTGCTTGTCGAAGGGGAACTGGTAAACACGCATCCTGCAAGTGCTGACCACCACCAAGTCATTTCTAAGTTCGACCATGCCGTCGTAATTAACAGTCATAAAAGGAGCTGGAGTGGTCTTGTCTCTCTCTGTCCTGTATGAGAACAAACAAAACACACACACACACTTGTGCCTAAACTGAATTACCCACAGTGCATCGTGTCTTTCTGTGTTCACTTGTATAACACTTTTCTACCTTAAAGCTGCAAAATGTAACTGCTGAGCAACTGCGGCATCTGTAGCCACAAGCGGTAACTCATTCTGTTCTGCTCAAAGTCCTGTGTGGATAAGTGGTTTTTAAATACTAAACTAGAGCTTTGTCTACATAGCCCACTTACTGATTTGAAACACAGCTGAACTGTGTATATTCCTCATGATCCCCGAGCAGAAAGTCCAAACCAATCCAAACCAAACTCTGTTTATAATTCTTATATTATATATTTTCAAAGTATGGAAACTTTGAATATTGAAGATGAACGCTGGTGTTTATTGACTTCCAAGTCTTTTTAAGTGATCTACATTTCGGCATTAGTCTTGAACTGGTTGGGGCTGATTCTGGCTGCTTAGGCCACTGACTATTACTAAATTTCACTAACAAAAGTAAGCAAAAATTTAAGTTGCAGAGTGGGAATGACAGAGGCACCATTGCCCCTATGAGAAGTCAGTGTACCATCAAAACGATTCTGAAGCTGTTATTTTAAGGTAAAATAGCTACATAATGTTGCTCTCACAGACAAAACTTTACAATTTGCCTCTCATTAACCCAGCAGCAGTGCCATGCAAGGCGCTGGCTTGTCCACCAGCAGCAAATGGGTTCAACTGAGTGTTGCTGAAGGACACCTGATCATAAGGAAATGAGGAATAAGAGAGTGGACTGTCAAGGGATGAAGGGATGCACAGTAAATATTTCAATATTTGTGCTTGATTAATATTACTGTAATATAAGCAAAACATTGCCAAAATGGGATCTCTGTGTGTGTGTGTGTGTGTGTGTGTGTGTGTGTGAGAGAGAGAGAGAGAGAGAGAGAGCATGCACTTACATTTCTTCGATATTTATATCTGGCTTCCACATTAGTTCAGTGGGAACTTCTACACTTTCAAGTCCACAAAATTCTGTTGGATCCCACTGAATGTGATGATTATGCCAACTCTACACAGGAAAACAGGAGAGGTACAAAATAAAAGGAGAGAAAGAAAGAATGAAAAAATTCAATTTAAAAGGAAAAAAATCAAGAGGTGATGAACAGGTGAGAATGATCAGAAAGTGCTGTGTATCTCAAACAGAACTCACCAAATAAATCCATATGTAAGGAACAAAAGCCTGGTCCTTTTCTCTCTGAGAAATAAATGATGTGTGAAAATCTCTCCAGCAGCACAATTAACATACAGTAACCAACCATACATGCACCAAACTGTTATGAAATATAGCACTATGCCAATTTTAATATAAAAAACATCAGAAACATTGTACTTCTTTGAGGAACACTGAGGAAACTAACAACATGTCCGTTAATACATGTCAAATATAAACATAGGCACAAACCTCCCTCAAGGCTGCACAGTGTTTAGTTTGGATCAGGCAATCAGCACAATTACCAGCAACCATACTGAGCCATCTCTTTTACAAAAGCTAATGACCATAAGATATACATATCCTCCTTGGCAGAGGGAATAATTATTTTAATTAACAAGAAAAAAATTAACAGAACATTTAAACAACTCACCACATCTAGGATGGCATAGATTACCATTTTGAGGTATAGTTCTGTTGTTATTTTGTGGTGTCTAACAGGCCGTAACATGGAGTACAGATTCTTGTTTTCGGACAGGTTCAGGTAGTTTAAAAAATGATGATAACTGCAGTTTTCCGAGTTCCAAGGCCAGTCTACAGCAAACACATCAAGATAAGCAGTAAAAAATACACAAATTTCAACTCCCATGCTCTTATTTTTACTTTTAAACTAGGTAGTTGTCTGGATATTAGGGTTACTGTGTGTGTTCTTAATTTAGAGGAAGTGACAAACATTAAACATGTGAGTGGGAATCCACTGCTTCTGAATTTACTACCAAAAGATGAGAAACATCAGCTCACAAACATATGTAGTAATATACAGTGATTGTGGTCACAGAGAGGCCATTATAAAGGCCATTATAAGATGGATGTTAGCAAGACAGCTGGGTTTTATCTCATCATTTCACTAATGATTTTTTTCTGCGGTCATTTTAACTCTCTGTTTGAGATGCATCTCCTATACAATGCCCACTTGTATGTTAAGGCCTAACATGAGCCCAGGCCACACATTCACAACAGACCACATAGCGTGTAATAGGTTTGTTGACTTAGTTTCAGGACCAACTCATCTGCACTTTCATAAGAGTGTACCGTCTTTGTCATTGGACTGTTGACCATAACGAAGCTCTGGTAGCTCTAAACTGGTATTTCCACCTGACAGGAAAGACAGAAAAGTATCATTTCCATGCAGATTCATCTTGTGCTTTCCTACATACTGTATCATGATTAAGGTTTCATATGAAATCGACTCTGAAATGACAGTTGTGATATTATGATGTGCTAGAGTGTTTTTAACATTAAAACTGTTCCCTACTCGTGAGTGTATTTTCTCCGAGGTTTTTCTCCTTTGAATGCATTTCTCCTCAGCTTTGTTCATTTTTAGCAAGCACTACAATTCCTAAAAAAAAAAAAAAAAAATCACTATTTTTTTCATACCTGGCATTTCTTCAAAGCTGTGATTGGACTTCTGTTGATCATCAAGAAGCTCTGGTACCTCAAAACTAGAGGTATTTCCACCTGACAGAGAAGAAAATGCTGGTATTTTATTTCCATGCAAACACATTTCATGCTTTCTTACAGTTTTTCGATGCCATTTATTCATTTTTTAAACATCAAATCAACTTGGGAAGGGTGGCTGAGGAATTATGACATGTTGAGTGTGGTCCTGCTACCAAGCCTCCCCTCCCCCTCTCATTAGAAACGCTCAAATATTGTATACATGTATATATAACATGCACATCTGGAGTGCTTGTTTTGTACCTGGCAATTCCTCAAAGCTGTGATTGGACTTTTGTTGAGCATCAAGAAACTCCAGTGGCTCTAAACTTGAGGGATTTCCACCTGACAGGAAAGAAAACACAGAAACATGGGTCTGGCAGCTCTAAATTGGAAGTCTTTTAACATCAAATCAACTCTGGAAGAGTAGCTGAGGTATTAACATGTGCTGAGTGTATACCATACACCACATACCACATATCAAGGCTGAGTCCTTAATGCAACAGCCAGGGTCTGAATATTTGATGAAGCAGAAAATGCCAGAAATACAATCTAAAAAATTCTGTAAAACAAAAAAACAATATAACTGTCCCTTGCTCATATGTATATCTCAAAGATCTTCAAAGATCTATAGATAGAGGATGTCTGAAATTAACCTGAAATTAATATAATGTAATTGATCCAGGCACTTTGAAACAGGTATCCTATCAGCTGTAAATTTAGATGTTTATTCCTTTGATTGACAGCTGTTAAAAATTGCACCACTGTGCTTTATTAACAGTGAAGCTGTGGCTTTGAGAGCAAGTGAAACGCTGAGGCACAAAATTTTTAAAAAAATAGCAGTTAGTTCAGTTATGTTAAGAATGAGCAGCAGTGAACGATGCAAATAGGATCAACAACATCAGTTTCAGTGACATTTAACAGCAGAACGACACCGTCGCGTATGTTCTGCCTGAACATGATTAAAACCAAGATAATAATATTGTACCAGAGACTTTGTAGTCCATGTGCTACGTAAGAATTGATGTTGACTGCATACCACAGAACAGGATTTAAGCAAAGTTGAATAAAGTGACATTTGAAATAAGAAGAGCAGTGTGAAACGAATCAATAGAATACAATAAGAGTATGCCTGCATGCATCGTACAGAACTGTTCCAGCTTACCTGTGAGGAGGAGCAGAAAGAGGAAACCTGTGGGTATCATGACTGTGAGAGATTAATGAGCAGTCCTGTCCTCTCTGTCATGTATGGAAACTGTTGCTGTACTAATATAACTGCCTTGTACTGGAGGAGGGCTGGGCATTTGATGATCAGCCCATTTTTTAAATCTCATTAGTCTAGGAATATAAACACTTAATGCAGCACAGCTGCCAGGAAGTGCCAGTGCCCTAAACATCCTGTGGGCAGATCAATTTTACTATAAAACCAAAACCAGTTTACTTCTTATTTTCACTGTTGTTGTAATTTAGTGGTTGCAATTCACTCCCTGACCATGAATGAAAAAGAGTTGCAGGTTCATGAGAGAGCCTTTAGAAAAATACCTGCTCTAGGAAAGGACTAAGTAAGGTGGCATCCATCTTACCTGGGACATGTTTTTAAGAACAGTGTGTTTTGCAATGCTCACACGAACTGCTACTGTCACAGAGGTGTTACAGACCTGCAAACTTTACAGAAAGTCTTGGACTACAACCGTTAAGCTGGAGATATGTTCAGATCATGCGGATGTGTAGGGGGTTATTTGTTAGATTATTATTTCTTCTTATCCATTACTGTCATATCCTAGTGTGAAAAAAACATGACACGGGTATCCCTCTTAACATCTTAATAAAAGATGAGCACTTCATGTTATTTTCATTCAGGGGACTCTTTAGGGGTAGGGATTCCTACGGCGCTTGCAGTCTGCTCCTCTTCAGACGAATACGGGTTTGGCTGCAATGACTAGTATTACAAATACTATGAAAAATCATGCTTAACACACGGAAAATATGACAGACTATGCCAATTTAAATGACAGGTAAACAAGCTAGCTAGGGTGCAAATACGTACGCGACGGTAAGCTAGAGTTCACTTAATTCAATTCATTTTCCACACCCCGTGTCCGGTTACCGTTCCAAAAGAGTTCAAATCACGGTGCTTACCTACGGAACCAGCCGACGGGAGGGAGGAGGTTGAACAAGAGATATAAAATCAAGGTAAAAATGTTTTACTGTGGATTAGCTGTCTCGTGAAATGATTTAACGCACCTGCCAATCATCCCCGCGTGCAATTCGAATCCAGCGCTATGATTGGCCGAACTCTTCTTCTTCTTTTGATTTTCGGTAGGCTCACCGGTCGTTAGCGTCACCAGCCTCTTACATACCTTAAAGTGATAAATCCATCTATGATCTATAGATGATCAGCGTATTCTAATGTCAAAATCAAATGCGTACACGTTGGGAAGTGAATTAGGCTGTGAATCACCAGTCCCTGGGGGCATGTAGCAGTGAGTTGGGAGATGAATGTAGCTTGTAGATTTATACCTGGCAGCCTTGGCGCAAACTGACTGTGCTGGTGAAATTTTGTTGCTGCAACAGGTGGCCTGGCTCTGCTGGACAGGAAGTGTTTCCTTTATCCTCAAGCAGTGAAGAATATATGAGACCTCTGTAAATATCCGAGTCCTACAGCTAATGTTGGATGAATAATTTAAAATGTTTGTATAATTGTATTGTTGTTTATTTACACAGAACAAGGAGTCTGATGCATGTTTTCAAAAGCAGTCCATAGAACAGATCACAGAGCTGTTATTCAATCAAATGCACATATGACATAATGTAGGCTAAAGCAAACAACAGGCATTAACTATGCTGCATTTCACCTCCTCAAAGAAAATACAACTTGATATAAATATTAAAAAACCTTTAAAATGTAATGCAAGAATCTAAATGTATGATACATAAAGACTGTTCATATCACATGGCAAAGACATACTAGAACTTGACTGGTTGTAAGTTCAAGTTCATACTGTGTCAACATGCAAACAGCAACCTTTCAGTAACTCTAATACAGAGAAAATAAATAAAGCTGAATAGCATAGGACACATTTTCTCACCAGCTTTGCTAAAACCAGGATGTGGGAAAACAAGGCTTTTATGTGCATATAATTCCCATAGAGTGAGTCAATAAAACCACTGTTAAGTGCTCAGGCCACTAACAGAGCTGATGTCCAGTGTGTGAAAGACAGCTAATTGCTGTCTCCACTGCAAACTGACAATAACAGTGCTATTTATTCCCCAGTGGAAGTTTGTTTGGTGGATCATTTGACAATCTAAGGTGCAAGACAAGACATGTTTGTAAGAATAAGGAAAGAAAGATAAACATTATTTTTGGTTTCTGATTTTTTCTTTAAAGAGTTCTCTTTATGCATGTGAGAGTTACAGACATATGTGCTGTAGCAGACAAGCTATTAAATGTTAAAATGGTTTGCCACAGGAGTAGGTGTCGGAGGTGAGAGCTTTTGTCAGTGTCAGTGTCAGGCTCAGAGCGCAGGGCTGTGCTGTTTACTGCAAGCAGGTCCAAACCAGGTACGTACTGAGCTTGAAAAAACACAGTAGAAATGAAGAAAATCAAATGATAATTAGCTCTGAGTCTAGTTGGTCATAACAAAAGAAACAGTATTATTGTGTAGCAATGAAAATCTCTATGCATTGTTCCATTTTACAAAGACATACATTAAAAATACGCTGATCAGTGTGACATAGAAAATAAAGAAAACTTTATTGACTCTTTTAGCCCCTCTGGTCCAGTAGCCGGGCTTGACCTCTTCCTTCCTGCTGTCGAGGAGCAGAGTCAGTGTTTTCTCCATCTCCCTCAGCTCACCTGAGACCTTCTCCAAGGCCTGGTACTCCTCCACTTGCTTGCTGCTGTTGTGCTGCAAAAGTAATTTAGTAGATGGAGAGTGACAGCTGTTAAATTTGACATTCAGTGTTTTGTTTCCATTAATGTGATGAGAATTAAAGTACAATCCAGTTCTAACCTCTTTGGTGATGGATAGCAATTCAGTCTGAGTTTCACCAGCACCATCATAGATACATGTGTTCTGAGTTGATTTGTGCACCTCTGAAAAAACATTTGTTTGTTTGTTTTTACCAAATTCAAAATAATGCAATGAACAAGTGTGTATTAATGAGAAGAAATACATTAGGAAAATAAACTGAAGAGTAGCTTCTTGAATTGGGTTGCACCATTGCTATATCCTTCCCACTTTACATTATTAAACAGCTTTTCAATCAAGTTTCATGTCAGATTGTTGATCATATTCCATATTAGCTTCCTCTTTTTTTCAGACAAGGTTTGTCACTTGCTTTAGTTGGCTCTGCAACAGTTACAAGTGGCATTTACTAGGTGTAAATATTCTGTAGCAAGTAATCTCAACCCAATACACTTACGGCAATTAGGCTTATTTTGAATTTAGCTGGTGCAACTGGCTCCTGGTCTCACCTCCATAACATTTCAGAAAGTTGGCCTTTCCCTGTTGGTTGCAGTCCTCACTTGTGCTTCGGTCTTCATTTGTCTCATTGTCTTGGGATGCAGAATCTTTCTCCATCAGGTACATCACAAAAATTGTCTCCAAGAGGCTGAGCATCATCAGAGTAAAAATCCCAATGCAGTAGATCGCTGAAGGAAGACGTCAGCTTCATTAATGCAGATAATTAACTACACAGTGAGTCGTTATATGTGCTGTTACTACTCATATGAAGTACAGTCCAATAAAGGCAAGACTCTGAGCTTCTTTACCTACGAGTGGGATCCTGTTTGACGAGGCAGGCAGGATTTCATTCAGAATAAGTTGTAACACAGTGACAGCGAGCAGCACAGTGACCTTGAAGCTCAGCTTCTCACCTCTGCTGTCTGAGATCAAGAAGGAGGCCAAATCCAGACCCAAGAAAAACAGGACAGGTAATATGAAGTTGGCAATATAGAGCACTGACCTCCTCTTCATGTTGATCTGTGAAATGATGATAAAGGTTCAGGTGGTTGATATACCTAGTACTGCACATCTGAGAAACACAACTAAACAGTAACAATAAGGTGATCTGCTCATTACGTAAAAGCAGCATACTACAGTGGAAAACAAGTCAAATGTTCACTCAAATAAAAAGTGGTAAAATATGCTCAAGAAACATGGAGGACAAGAAGAGCTGCTGGTGGATTATTATAATTCAGAGCAGTTAAAGAAATAAAAGAAGGAATGAAGTAAGAAAAATTTTGAAGACAGAAGAACAGAAGGTAAAAAACAGGAAAGAAACAAGGTTGGTGGACAGGACAGGATGGGGAAGGAAGTAAAAGAAGAAAGAACAGATAGGGCTGAAAGAGGCAAGACAGGAAAAAAACTTAGAGACCATCTTGTGATGAGATCACACCAGCCGCAAAGCCCTTGTTTGGACCAAACCCATCTTTAAACTCAGCCTTAATTTTGATCTCAACTACACACTTATAAAATTTCCTGACTGTATTTTGCACAGTTGTAACTCTACTGCAGTGACAAAATCTGTCCACAGACATATAAACATTTGCCAAAGTACCTAAAACCACCTCTGTGCACGCACACATACAACTTCATCAAATATTCAAACTATCAACCATTAGTTGTCAGATAAATATACTGTAGTTAAAAGTACAATATTTCCCTTCAAAATGTTACCAAATGTTGTTACAAGTCTTTCAAAATGGAAACACTCACATGCAACTACCTCAAGCTATATTTACATGAAGTGACTGATCTGTATCTAGTTATACCTACAGTGTAAATGATGATGTCTTGGTCTTGTAAGTCGCTGGCGTTTTTGAAGGTGACTTTCATGTTGATGAACAGCCACTCGTATTGGGTCAGCATCATATCCCGAGACCAGTCTGTGGCCTCTGAAGAATTGTCGAGTGGCACAAGCCGAATGTCCTTGGCTGAGATAGGAGATGAGATAACTGTTAGGTAAGATAACAAGGAAGGAGTGGACAATAGAAGGTGGACTTTTGGTGGTGTTGGGGGACAGACGGAGAGCTGGTGAAAGTTTAGCCCCTTTTACGCAGGGATTGTCACAACAAGACATGATAGTATCGTTGCTACTTTTTTAAAAACATGCAAAAAGTTTGATTTGAGTCTATAAGTACAAATATCATGACTATTGTGACTCCAGGTGTCTCCACCTGTGTCCTAACTGGCTCTAGCTATCACATGATGACAGATCTGATCTGCACTCTAAGTTTGTGTTTTTAGACAAAATATAGTGACAATCTGTCTTGCTCTCACCAGTGTGTATGACAGACTTGAAGGAGAGGTTGCAGCTCTGTATGTCGAAGGGGAAATTGTAGGTGTGCATCCTGCAGGTGCTGACCAGCACTTGATCATTCTGGACTTCAACATAACCTTTATTGTTGATAGAGAGATAAGGACTCAGAGGTGCTTTGTCCATCTCTGTCCTGTATGAAAACACATAGAGACAAATTTATAGTGTGGAAACCATTGTGTGAATCTGTTTTTATTTAAGGTAACTTGAGGCCAGGGATTGCGTTGCCACCTCAGGCAGCCAATAA
Organism: Lates calcarifer; assembly: GCF_001640805.2. Taxonomy (NCBI): domain Eukaryota; kingdom Metazoa; phylum Chordata; class Actinopteri; family Centropomidae; genus Lates; species Lates calcarifer. The sequence goes on from NW_026117947.1 coordinate 19,788, forward strand.
AACTGTTCTAACAAGGTGCCTCATAAGAGGTGAATGGAAATGCACTTACTGACAATTTAATCATACAGAAACCTGTTGAAATGCAGCTAATGGCTTAAAATGGGGAGCACTTTTAATAAATGTCAAGCAGTGTGTTAGTATCTAAATCCTTAAGCTATTGTGTGATACTATATCTAAGCAAAAACACAACCCCCAGTTCCCAAAATGCTGGACCCCCCAGGTTTAAATGGCTGTTAGAAGGGTTAAAACTTGGTTTTAGGGTTAGGGTTAGAATTGAATCAGAGTTAGGGTCAAGCATTCAGTTGTGATGGTTGAAGCTTGAGTAAGGGGCTAGGGAATGCATTATGTTAATGACACTGCTCCACAAAGATAGGAATACAAAGATGTGTGTGTGTGTGTGTGTGTGTGTACACAGGTGGATACATTCATGCTTACATCTCTTCAATAGCAAGATCTGGCTTCCACATAATCTCAGCAGGAAGAGAAACATTATCAATTCCACAAAACTGATTTGGATCCCAGGAAATATATTCATTGTGCCACCTCTACAGGGGAAACAGAAGGCAAAAAAACAGGAACAAGAAAATAAATGAATAAGTGAGACAAAGGGACACAAATTAAAGGGACTCTGAGAAAAAAAATGAAACTACAATTACTGCCTTATGGTTGTATGCCTCTACCATTCCAGTTGCTGTTAAATAGCATGTGAACTCTTATGTAATGGCCATGTTTTATACAGTCACAGTGACCTTTGACCACCAAATTCTAAACAGTTCATCTCTGAGTTCAAGTCAACATTTGACTTCATTTCAGTCTTGGGATATCACATTCAAGAGGCAAAAAACGTGTTCACAGTAACCCTGACTTTGAAACACTAAAATCTGATCAGTTCATCCTTGAACATTTGCCCCAAATTTGAAGAAATTCCCTCAAGGTGTTACTGGCATATCACATTCACAAGAATCATGGACAGACAACCTGAAAATTCTTCCAATCACAGCTGTGGAGGCATAAAAAATGACAACTCACCTTGTAAGTCCAGACGTAAGGAATAAATTTTTGTTCTTTCTCTACCTGTAAACAAAGAAACATATGTGAAAGTCTTTCCATTCAGAAAACATGACAGCACAACCAACGCAACACACTGTTTTGTCCTTAGGTGCAGCATCTTAGGATAACAGAACAGTTGGGGCCATCTTGTTCTGTCCTTGGACATTGACTAAAGCACTAGCAGTGTGTATGTAGAGTGTGTTAGCAAATTCTTCACATTTTCATCTTGATGCAGAACAACCTATATAGTCAATCATTACTCAATATAACGAGGTCCACAAACAATGCAAATCCACTATTAACCAGAAAATGGGTGGTTGGCCCAATCATGGAAGGAATATGGTTTATGCTACGTAGGTTGAGTGGAGAATTCTATTTAGGGTTTATGGTAAAGAGGGACTGTTATGAGCCTTGATTGGCTTTACTGACCAGTACAGCCTGGTCAGTCTAACTGACCATTATAACCAGCTTGACCAGCTTGACCAGCTGGGCTTTGCTGGTCAGTCCAGCCAGCCACCTAGTCAGTCATCTTAACCAGCAAACACCAGTTTAGCCTTACTGGTTGACAAGTCATACTGACCAGCCTAACTCTAACTCTACCCCATCAGCAAGAAGTCTTTTTCCTTGCTATCATGACATTTGAATTCACTGCTGCTGGTTTGCTCTCATACAATATCTGAAAAAGACCACAAGGAACATTAACAGAAAAGACATGATCCCTTTAACAGAGAGATGGAGTCACAGATGTTATGTCATTCAATATCTAAAATAAAATCAAATAGTGACACAAAGCCAAAAATCTTGCACTGTTTCCTCTATTTTGGACTTTCCACTGGTTCTGGGCAAATATGAACAAACCAGTCTTTTCTACTGATACTTTTGTACAAACCCATATACTCAACTCAGCTGCTGATAATAACTATTGTACAGACTCACTGCCCTCAACACTTCCCTTACATGCTGAACTACAGCTCTTGCTTCACTCAGAGGTAGGACTATCGAGATGACTTACTTTTGGTCACCTGCACAAATTAGGGAGTTAAAGTTCACCAAAGTTGAACTCAACATGAAAACAGTTGTGTGGAATAAACATCATGCATCATCATCATCAGTAATTAGTGAGCTTAAGATTGCACAATCTGCTTAGTAGCTTACTCTGACTGTCTCTTGACAACTCAAGAGAGTTCAAGGGCCAACTTAAAAAAGCTTTGAACACTTACCACATCTAGAATGGCATAGAGCAGAACCTCCAGTTGTACCTTTGTGGGGGTTTTGTAGTTTTTAACAGGCCGGGTCATGAAGTACAGCTCATTGTTTTTGGTCAGGTTCAGGTAGTTTAAAACATCTTGATAACTGCAGTTATCCTGAGAGTACGCCCCATCTGAAGCAAAAACATGAAGACATGTTCACTATGAGACAAATGACTCTTAAAAGGAAAGAAATCACAAACATGCTTACCTTTTCTTTTTATTTAGAAGTACAGAACCCTGGTGTTTCTCTGGACATCAGTTACTGTGTATGTACCTAATTACTTATATTTTAGAAAGACACAATAACCTGATAACATTAGACTCACCCGGGAATATGAATAATCAGGTTATGTTCTGTATCATGTCCTGAACATGCTTAAAACCAAGATAATAATAAAATACAACTGACTAGTGCTTCATGTACCACCTAGCAGTTGATGTTGACTGCATGCCACAGAATAGGATTTGAGCAAAGTTGAATAAAGTTAAATTTGAAATACAGAAAGTAGTGTAAAAGGAATAGATAGGATACAGTAATGTCCTGACTACAGGAGATTTCTCTGTGTATGCCTGCATGCATCATACAGAACTGTTCCAGCTTACCTGTGAGGAGGAGCAGAAAGAGGAAACCTGGGGGTATCATGACTGTGAGAGATTAATGAGCAGTCCTGTCCTCTTCTGTATAGAAACTGTTGCTGTACTAATATAACTGCCTTGTACTGGAGGAGGGCCGGGCATTTGATGATCAGCCCTTTTAAAACTCTCATTGGTCCAAGGACATAAACACACTTAATGCAGCAAAGCTGCCAGGAAGTGCCAGTGCTCTCAACATCCTGTGGGCAGATCAATTTTACTAATAAACCAAAATCAGTTTACTTCTTACTTCCACTATTGTTGTAATTTAGTGATTGTAATTCACTCCCTGGCCATGAATGGGAAAGGAGAAAGCCTTCAGAAAGATATTCCACTCCAGACTGCTAGAAGAAAGGACTAAGGTGCTGTCCATCTTAGCTGTGGTATGTTTTTGAGAGTATTTTGAAAGGCACGCATGAACCTTGTTGACAACTGCTGCTGTCAAAGAGGTGTTACCAACCAATGTAGTCATACACATTCCCATCTGATGCCAGGATGAATGTCTCTCATCACCTGTTCCATAGATGGCAGGTTAAATTTGATTACATCTCTGCTGCAACAGGTAGCCTGGCTGCATTTTGCAGAAAGTATCTCGCCACCTTTGGGTGTGAAAGAATATATGAGACCTCTATAAATAGTCCTGTAGCTATTGTTAATGTAATTGGCATATTAAAATAAAAACATGTAAAATATTTGTACATTTGTATTGTTGTTTATTTACACGGTAAAAAGAGTCTGAGGTTTTCAAAAGCAGTCCATAGAACAGATCACAGAGCTGTTATTCAATCAAATGAATATATGACATAATGTAGGCTAAAGCAAACAACAAGCATTAACTATGCTGCATTTCACCTCCTCAAATACAACTTGATATAAATATTAAAAAACCTTCAACAGTTTCATGCAAGAATCTAAATGTATGACACATAAAGACTGTTCATATCACGTGGCAAAGACATACTAGAACTTCATAATACAAGACTTATAGTGTCTATATGTGTTACATGTAGATGTAGCACTGAATAAAATGGTTGTAATACACAGAGAAAATAAATAAAGCTGAATATCATAGGGCACATTTCCTCACCAGCTTTGCTAAAACCAGGATGTGGGAAAACAAGGCTTTTATGTGCATATAATTGTGTATTTGCATCTTCCCACAGAGTGAGTCAATAAAACCACTGTTAAGTGCTCAGGGCACTAACAGAGCTGATGTTCAGTGTGTGAACGTCATTGACAGTGAATGAAGAAGTGGAGGCTGTGCAGTCAGGAAAATTTTCATGCCGTTCAGTGTGCTGCAGCTGAGCAGCTAATTACCGTCTTGCCTGCAAACTGACATTAACAGTGTTGTTCGGTGGATCAACTGACAATCAATTGACAATACATGTTTGTAAGAATAAGGTAAGAAAGAATTTAGAAGGAACCCAAACAAGCTATTTAATTTATTTAATTAGTCTAACATATGAACTTTCTTCTTTATTAACATGAGTAAAACAATCCTCTCAGCCCACAGTTCGTTTGGCTAAAATAGTTTGCAGACAATTATGAAACAGGGGTCAGTTGTACAAATACAACTACTGAATTAACTGTGTGTGACCTTGTTGTCCTTTCCCTGAGCTGCTCCAACAAGGTAACAAAATAAGAGTTTGCTCTTTAGCCAGGACAGATGTATTTTCCCTTTTCATTGATTAGTTATTGGATGAAATGGTGCATGCTGATGAACAAAATGCCAACTGCAAACACCAGGAATTTGGTGTCACTAGGCTATATAGTATGTTTGTTGTCCCCAGGAGATTTAAGATGAAACAGTGGTAGTAAAATTCACTTGCTGTGACTGCAGTTGTGCCAGATAAACCAGGACTGAAACCTTAAGGATTATAACTTTAAAGTGAGCTACACTGTTGCAGTACTTGAGTGGATTCATAACACAGTTTAAGATTGTAACAATTTTACAGGGATTTTTGGGAGTTGGCTTAGTAATACAAAAAAGCTGAATAGGTGATGGAGTAGGCGTAGGAGGTGAGACCTTTGTCAGTGTCAGACTCAGTGCAAGGCTGCAAGGCTTTCCTGCAAACAAGTACAAACCAGGTATGTATTGTGCTTGAGAAAAGACAGGTAAAATGCGATCCCATGGGGTTGCGTACAAATACTACGCTACTGTCATTTAACGCTCTTATGGTTAGGAGATTTTTAAAAAATGCATAGAAATGACATGCAAAATGCCTTTCGTGTTATGTGAACGGTATTTCGTGAAACAAGCCTGGGAGACAATAAGGAAATGAAATGACAATCATCATCTCTATGCATTGTTCCATTTTAAAAAGATGAAAATTAAAAACCCGGTGACCACTGTGACATAGAAAATAAAGAAAACTACATTGACTCTTTTAGCCACTCTGGTCCAGTAGCCGGGCTTGACCTCTTCCTTCCTGCTGTCGAGGAGCAGAGTCAATGTTTTCTCCATCTCCCTCAGCTCACCTGAGACCTTCTCCAAGGCCTGGTACTCCTCCACTTGCTTGCTGCTGTTGTGCTGCAAAAGTAATTTAGTAGATGGAGAGTGACAGCTGTTAAATTTGACATTCAGTGTTTTGTTTCCATTAATGTGATGAGAATTAAAGTACAATCCAGTTCTAACCTCTTTGGTGATGGATAGCAATTCAGTCTGAGTTTCACCAGCACCATCATAGATACATGCACACTGAGTCCATTTGTGCACCTCTGAAAAAAAGTGTTTGTTTGTTTCTTTTTTTCTTTTTTTTACCAAATTCAAAATAATACAATTAACCAGTGTGTATTAATTAGAAAAATAACAACTAACAGCTCGTGCAACTGGCTCCTGGTCTCACCTCCATGACATTTCAGAAAGTTGGCCTTTCCCTGTTGGTTGCAGTCCTCACTTGTGCTTCGGTCTTCATTTGTCTCATTGTCTTGGGATGCAGAATCTTTCTCCATCAGGTACATCACAAAAATTGTCTCCAAGAGGCTGAGCATCATCAGAGCAAAAATCCCAATGCAGTAAACCGCTGAAGGAAGACGTCAGCTTCATTAATGCAGATAATTAACTACACAGTGAGTCATTATATGTGCTGTTACTACTCATATGAAGTACAGTCCAATAAAGGCAAGACACTGAGCTTCTTTACCTACGAGTGGGATCCTGTTTGATGAGGACGGCAGGATTTCATTCAGAATAAGTTGTAACACAGTGACAGCGAGCAGCACAGTGACCTTGAAGCTCAGCTTCTCACCTCCGCTGTCTGAGATCAAGAAGGAGGCCAAATCCAGACCCAAGAAAAACAAGACAGGTAATATGAAGTTGACAATGTAGAGGACTGACCTCCTCTTCATGTTGATCTGTGAAATGATGAAGTCCACATATTAGCAATTATCTTTAAGTTCTGCTATCTCATATTCAATCAAATTAAAACAAAGAAGTTGTTTATTCTCACTTTAATTAAAGTGATTGATGACATGTTTCTATCTGACTGCACCTGTATCTAGTTGTACCCACAGTGTATATGACGATGTCTTGGCCAAGTAAATCACTGGCATTGTTGAAGGTGACTTTCATGTTGATGAACAGCCATTCGTACTGAGTACGCATCACCTCCCGAGACCACTCTGTGGCCTCTGAAGAGTTGTCAACTGGCAGGAGCCGAATGTCCTTGGCTGAGATCAGAAATTAAATAATTGTTACAACCAGGACACACTGTCTGCATTGTGTGTGTGTGACGGCTGCAGCGCTGCTACTGCCAGCTCTATCTTTCTATCACCTTCAGTGACAGTGAAAGGTATCAGTTTTATGTAATGTTGCTGGTATGTTGCTATCAGGTAAGATAAAAAGACAATATGACAATGAAGGTCTATAAACACAATCTGTCTCGCTCTCACCAGTGTGTATGACAGACTTGAAGGAGAGGTTGCAGCTCTGTATGTCGAAGGGGAAATTGTAAATGTGCATCCTGCAGGTGCTGACCAGCACCTGGTCATTCTGGACTTCAACATAACCTTTATTGTTGATAGAGAGATAAGGACTCGGAGGTGCTTTGTCCATCTCTGTCCTGTATGAAAACACATAGAGATATGTGAACACAGAAACATGCATGATGGCAACTGCTTCAAAAACTAGAGATGCACCGATATCAAGTGCTCACAGTGCACAGTCCTCTACTTTTCCCAAATTTAAAATCTGTATACCTCATTATGCGTGAATCATTATGTGAATCCATTTTTGTTCAAGATAAGTTGTGGCCTGGGATTGCATTGCTGCCTCATTCCTAGCATTAAAACTGTTAACAGACTGTTAACAGTCTGCAGGTAGATGGAAATGCTCTTGATGACAATTTAATCATACAAAAGTGTGTAAAAAAGTTGTTGTGCCTTAAAATGGGGATCACATTTAACAAGCGTCAAGCAGTGTTTTAGCACCAGCTATTGTGTCATACTGTATCTAAGCAAAAACACCAGGCTCTATTCCCCATTACCGCCATGACTGAAAAATCTGAAATGGACAGAAATAGAGATCGGAAACTATGATACTGATGTTAATTTTCTTAATTTTACTTTTACATTTGAAGCTGAGAGCCATTACAGCTGTCTAGATATAATGTGCTTTTAATTATTTATCAATTTAGAAAATCAATATGCGCACTGAACACATCAATGTGTGTGGGCGAGTGAAGATACTTTTATACTTACATTTCTTCAATAGTGAGATCTGGTTTCCACATAATCTCAGTGGGAATAGAAACATTATCAATTCCACAAAACTGATTTGGATCCCAGGAAATATATTCATTGTGCCACTTCTACAGGGGAAAATAGGAGGCAAAAAACAGGAAAGTTAAGACACAGATTAAAAGGGCTCCGAGGAAAAAATGACAGTACTCACCATGAGAATCCAAACGTAAGGAATGAATTTTTGGTCTTTCTCAACCTGTAAACAAAAAAATATGTGTGAAAATCTTTCCAGCCAGAGAACATGACAACACAACCACACACACACATTATTTAAAAGATTCATCACACAGCAAAACTATGATAAAAATCAGACCAACATTGTGTTCATGAGTCAGTCAATATTATTTCAAGTCTAAACTGGAGAGCACTACTTCACTACAATACACAGTTATAAACATCGAAAGCTGCTGTGAATTTTGAGAATACCTAAAATAAACTGTATTTGTGAATACCTCTGTAAAATCAGCACATAAACTTGTGTGGTTTGACTCGTACAAAACCACAGACAGAAAGCAAGAGATCAATATCAAAAGTTAGCTAGTAAAATATTATAGTATAGTATAGTAAATAATAGTAAAAAAAACATTAAATGTCTAACTGACAAAATATAATTTTTGATTAAGTAATATCTTGTTATAAAAACATTATAAAAACACATAAACAAGGCAATAATTCCTTTTTTTTTTTTTTAAATAAGTGGCCCACCATGCTAGGCCAGCTAACTAGCAGGCTCTTGAATTCACATGATTTGCTATTCACGCTACTTTAAAACCCCATGTTTAAATGTAGTTAACTGTTGATGAATTTTAATATAGTTAGAGAAGGTAAAAATTAGTGAAGCAGCCTGTGGCAGAAAAGAAAACTTTCTTACTATTACAACGTTTTCATTCGTGGCTGCTCGCTTATTCTCTTATACCAGGTGCCAAATATCATATGAGCATAGTAATGTTTCTGTCATATCTGATTAAAACCATAAGAAACATTAAAAGACATGATCACTTCAAAGCCAAAAACTCTACCATCGCTTCCTCCATTTTTGACTCTCTAGTAGTCCTGGGCAAAAATGAACTCAAAAATGAAAAATCTTTTCTACTGATACTTGACGCACACACAGCTGTATACTTGACTTAACTCAGCTGCAGCTGATACCAACTCTTGTATAGACTGCTGCTCTAGACAGTTCCTGTACATGCAGAACTGCAGCCCAAACACCAAAGAATACTGATGAGTTTTAATTATAAATCATGTTAGCGTGTCCTGCAACCGTATGGCCTGAAAGATGTGCAACACCCACTACTCGAAAACTTTAAATACTCGATACAGTTAGAGGTCCAGACCCAGTATTTACTAAGGGAAAATAACGCTTGAACCTCCCAGCACTGCTCTTGAGCTTTTGTCTCCCTCAGAGGCAGTATTGTTGAGATGACTGGCTTTTGGCCCAGTCAGTAGAAATAATAAAGCTTTAACCACTTACCACATCTAGAATGGCATAGAGCAGAACCTCCAGATGTACCTCTGTGGAGTGTTTGTAGTTTTTAACAGGCCGGGTCATGAAGTACAGCTCATTGTTTTTGGTCAGGTTCAGGTAGTTTAAAACATCTTGATAACTGCAGTTATCCTGAGAGTACGCTCCATCTGAAGCAAAAACATGAAGACATGTTCACTATGAGACAAACTGCAGTCCTGGTGTTGAGCTAGGCATCTGTTACTGTGTGTGTCCGTAATTACTTATAATTTAGAAGAAAGGACAAACATTAAGCTTTGTGGGAGGGAATCCACTGCCTCTGAATTTATAATTAAACCATGAAAAACACCTGCTCATAAATGTCTGCAGTAATATCCAGCGACTGTGGTCACAGAAAAAGCCATTATGAAATGGGCATGAGCATTTTTTTGCAATCATTTAAGTCCTGGAGCTCTCTATCTGAGATCCATCTGCTAAACAATGTCCAAATACATCTCCTTTTGATTAGGTTAGCAAAGTTCACTGAAAGTACTATTGTATCAATCAAATGTTCCTCTTCTGTTATTGCTATATTTTTGAAAATGTTATTAAAATCTATTTATTTGTATTTTGATATGAGTTTGATTCACACTGAAAGCCTCACACCTTATTTCCTTCACCATAAACATAAAGTGGACACATGCAAATGACAAAAACGTAGGAGAGCAAATCATCAGAAAATCATAATATCTTACCCATAAAAAGTCAGTAGTGACAGTCACAGTGCAGTTTTAGCAAATAAAAAAAACACTACACCATCCAAGTAATACGTTTCTCAGGATTCACCTGCGTATATCATGCTGAACATTGTCTAAGCTTACCTGTGAGGAAGAGCAGGAGGAGGAAAGCAGCAAGCATCATGACTGCGACACCTGTGCGAGATGTCTCTAAGTGTGTATCCTTTTCCTCTCAGTATTGTCTGGAAATGTCAAGTCGGCTGCAGTAATAATGCCGCTGCCTCATACTGGAAGAGGGCCAGACAAACTGAATGACTAAACCTTTATTGGTTTATATAACTTTTTTTTTTTTTTTTTCAATCTCATTACTGTAATAGCCATCTGGAGACAGTGGTCACTCCCACAGCAGTCATCACAGCAGCTCTCAGTGGTTGTTTAGGGGAAGAACAAGAGGCTCCTGGTGGAGACAAAAATGGGCCATAATGACTGTTTAATGATAAAAGTAAGTACAGTAACGGCACCCAATAAACATTGCATCTATCTATGCATTTGCATAGAAATCCATCACATCCAGGCGAAAAATATAAACAGGAGCACCATCAGTAACACTTGAGACTCTCCTGTCAGTATGCTGGAATGATTGATAAGTTTTTGGCCTATGGTAGAAGGAGATGAGTTAACAGCTCTTCTTACATAGCTACTTTGAGTGATTATGCTGAAAGTTTTAAGTGAATAACTTTTGTGGTATTTCTGTTTTTGGTAAATGCAAATTTTACTGTCTGAGAAAATGAACAACATTGATTTTTGTGCAGTCATCTGCATCAGCTGAATGTGGATTTGAAGTCCAAGTCACCTGATTTGTCCCCTCAGACCACTACCTGTTCCCAAAGATGAAGAAGGAGCTCAGTGGTCGCCATTTTGACAGTGATGATGGCGCCATTGCTGCTGTGGACATCAGACAGAGCTGACTTGCAATTTTCAATCACCTGAAAGAGAGATAAAAACAAAAGTTAATAAACTCTAAATTTCACCATAATCATTCAAAGACTTGAACTGCATGTGCATGTAACAAGAGCTGTTTAATTGGGATATATTGTGTTTATATTGTATGTATTGTATTAGTTGTATATCAGTGTCATAATCATCAACTATCAAACAGAACATGGAAATTCAAAGCTGCTGATGGCTACCTGCATAAAGTACAGTGCACCACCTAGTGGTGGCACAAGGACACTGTCAAAGGAGTTCCTGGGATCAGATTTGAATTGACACATTGAACCTGGAGGACTGCTTATTATTTTTACTGGAAGTGTTTAATTCCTGTCACTCAAAATGGCAGCAATGGACACGTAGGAAAGAGTCCAAGAATCACCTACTGAATGATGATGGTACATAAAGGAGGTGCTTAGATGATGTGTTTAAGTAGTGATTTGTCCTCGCCATAATAGAGAATGAATAATTATCTTATCGAGAAAAACAGGAATAAAATGGTTGAAATACAACAAAAGCTGATTGTGTCATTCTCCATCAACTTTCCGGTCTTTCAGTCAACTGATCTTGTGCTTCAGATCACGGGCTTATTTAATGTTTAATGAAATGACCATGATCGTGATGGGTTAAAATGAGCACTTCACTGAGATTAAGAGCTCTTTGTTGTTGTGGTGACAATATTAAACACATGGTGAAGGTTCTAATCTCTCCAACCCTGAACTCCTTTGCACAAATTTAATATCAATCCTCTATTAATTCCTGTCATAACTAGGATGGCCACTAGAGGGCTTCATCACTGGCACATTAACAAATATAATTTCAGAGAAATTGACTATTAATGTACTGCTAAATGCTGATGTTAGCATTCTAACATTTGCTAATTCAATTTTCTAAACACAAGTATAGCTTTGGCCAATGTTAATTAGTTGTGCGGATATTTTTAAACCACAATACTGGATTACATTTACATTTAGAACTGATGAAGGTGCTACAGCAAAAGTTAATGGATCAGTAGTTATAACAATTCACCCTGATGGGAGCATGAATGTGTGTATTAAATTTCATGGCAATTAAACATTTTTTCAAAACAACTCATTCAACTCACTCAACAACCACAAATGGTGGCACCAGAGGAAATGTTAGAAATGTCAGAGGAGTGTGTGTCCACTATAATAACACCAGATCCACCCTGCAATGCACAAAATAAACGAGCTACCTTCTCTCTGACAGCGAGTTTACAACATACTGGATATCAGGCTGGTGAGGATGGACGTGATTGGTTTAAAGCCTGAGAGACCGATGAGCTGTGAGGTGAAAGAGGACTGAAACAGGATGGGAGGTAAAGATCTATTTGTCTGAATGAGGAGATAATATGAACAATTACAGTGTAAAAAAAATGACTTCAGTGAGTCTGCAGGGTTGGATTATATTACATTCAGTTTGTCTCTATTCTTGTCACACTTGCGCACAAGATTTTAGGAGGTGGTCGTGACCACATTGAGGTGCATCTTGGGGTAACTATTGCTCTCCTATATCAACCACTGGACACAGCTGCACCTTCATTTATACAGCTGCACTGATCTTTTGGTTTTTACATCAGTTCAACTATTTATGGGCTTAACCTGATATATAATCCTGATATTTAAAACTCCTCAATAAATGTTAAGTATGTTTTTTTCATTTAAACACATTAAGTCCTATTTATCACAAATTCATCATAAATTGACATCAGCTGCCAGCGATTCAAGTAGGTTTAAAGACTCCACAGTTTTCCTTTTCTTTTCTTCAACATTTAGTTTTTACTCTGAACCAACATGAAATAATTATTACACATTTTTGAACAATAAGATCAAAAGGTAATGTGTTCAACACGCCTCTACAGTCAGTGAGGAAGTTATCCCAGCTGAAACCACATAAAGTCAACTCACACCAAGACAAATACAGATTCTGTCGACAATTTTTTTTTACAGTGTAGGCCTTGTTTATATGTGTTGACCTTGTTTACAAAGTGGAAAACAAATGGACGCAGAGAACTGACTGATTCCACCGAATACATTAACAAACTATATTTTCACACAGAGGGAATACAACACAGAAACTGAGGTATTATAAGGTCTGTAATGTATTTCTAACTGTTCCATTCGTTGAAGATGAGAGACAGAAACAGAATCACACTGGTGATGTAGAAAATTAGGAAACCTCTGTTGACTCTTTTGGCCCAGTGGATGTACTTCACCCCCACCTCATTGGAACTGAGGTGCAGATTCAGAGTTCTCTGCAGCTCCTTCAGCTCCTCCAGGACCAACAGCAACACGTGAGTCTCTTGTGACTGAACGCTTTTGTTAACCTGCCCACACACACATACACACACACACACAGCCACACAGTCACATTAGAGAGGGTTTATTCTCCCACTGAGACTGACAGTGTAAGTCACTGCTTCTCAACAGGCTGAAATCTGGTGTCTCAAGATGCAAACTGTGTATAAATATATAGAATTTTAAATTATCATAGTAACTATTTTATCTTTCATCTTGCCGATCACAAGGTAATCAATAGAAATACTGCATTCACGTTACAATCTACAAGGAATGTGCACTTTTATGAATTTTACTGGTTAACGCTAACTTGCAAGATAACTTTGCATTACTTTATGTAATAAGGACTGAGAAAGAAGCATTACAGAGAGTGGAGGGTGTTATGACGCTGCATAAAACTACAAATAGAAGTGGTCCTCTAAATCACATGAAAAGTGTATGCTCCTAGTTTTGAACACATGTTGAAAATGAATGTATAGACATACTTTTAATGACCCAGACTTTAAACTGTTGTGTGTAAAGACTGCATCTGTATCTATAATCCTGTACCTCTTCAGACAGAGGCAGCACTTCATGCTGTTTCTCACCGTCGGATACTTTGCAGATGCACGAACAGCGGGTTTGTCTTTTCTTCTCTGAAAACACACGCACAAGAACACACAGGTGAAATGATTCACAATTACTGTGACAATTTTTTATTTCACTGAATATTTAAATGTTTAAATATGAAGGTTAGACAGATTTTGAGCCTTATATTGTTCTGATTCTGATTCTGAAACAGGTGAATTAGAAAATTAAATGTGGGTCTCACCTGTGTTAGAGTTATTGATTTTGCCTTTTTCCTGCTCGTCCTCCCTGTCATCCTCCAGCTTGAGCTTCTCCTGGGAGGCTGAGTCTACTTCCATCAGATACGTAACAAAGATCGTCTCCAGCAGACTGAGCAGCATCAGAGCAAAAATCACAATGCAGTAGGTCGCTGAGAGGAGGAAACAGGCGATAACAGTTAAATAGCAATAATCTCTAGAACTACAGATTGTTTTGGTTTCAAGATATCTGTGAACTATTTTCTATTAAATAAATCATCTCTAATTCACGCTGGAATCTAGTCCAGAGTGTTGTAACCTATGAGAGGAGTCTTGTTGGACATGGAAGGCAGGATGTCATTGAGGATGAGCAGCAGGACGGAGATGGCCAGCAGCACCGTGACCTTGAAGCCCAGCTTCTCTCCACGGTGGTCTGAGATGAAGAAGGAGGCGACATCCAGAGTCAAGAAGAACAGGATTGGCAACAGGAAGTTGATTACGTGGAGGAGCGGCCTCCTCTTCATGGTGAACTGGGAAGACAGGTTCAAGGGTCAGAAACTATTAACAGACATTTCTAGAGTGAAAACCCCACTCCAGGTGTCAGAAAAATACAAAAATGTGTATGCATGTATATATCTGTTGTGCACTTTCTCTGTTCATTTATCAGCCTTTTCCTGATATTTGTCACCCATCTGTGTCTCTCCCAGTGTTGCGTACAGTGTATATGAGCTGATCCCACTGTTTTGTTTTCATGGGTGAAATTGTTGCTGTTGACAGACAGCTGAAGGAACTCCCAGTCTCCCTGAGTCTTCATCACCTCTCGGGAAAACTGAGTGGCTCGAGATGAGTTGGAGAAAGGAAGGAGATGAATTTCATCGACTGTGGTGAGAGAAGAGAGGGAGATTTTGAGATAAAGTGGATATAAAAACACTGTGGTCACAACCACGGGGGGGATCACTGAACTCGCGCACAAGCCGATGGGTCCGAGGGCCCAACATGTCTTGTTGGAAAATAAGTGAAATGACTACAACAAACAAGCAAAATAAATGAAAGAGACACACAACAACTACAAAGAACCATCATGGGGCTAAAAGAGAAACAAATTGAGTACAAAAACACACAAAACTACAAGACTAACAACGACACAGTCCCTATTCTCCTTCAGGCTATTGGTCTCGCTCCCTATGCAGATGGGGTAACTTCAGTACACACACTGCCTCCCTCACCACTGTGTATTGCAGAACCAATGGAGATGTTGCATTTCTGGCGTGTCGAAGGGGAACTTGTGGACGTCCATTTTGGCAGGTGCTGACCACCTTCACGTCCTCTTCAGAAGTGACCATCCCGTTGTAGGATATAAATATGTATGGATTCTGGGGGGAGTCGTCTTTCTCTATCCTGAGACATCAAACACAAAATGTCTTTCAAGGTGTGTTTGGTGGAGCATCAAATTATACAGTATTGTGTAATGTGCTTTTGCTCTGACAATATTATAAAGACTGTGAACAATAATAAACATAGCAGCACACACAGTGAAGTCATTCACCTTCAAAATAAACACAGGGTGTGCATCAGCAAATACCAAGCTATTAAATCACTTAACAATGAACAGATATTTGTTTACAAACCAAAAAAATTCCATTAACATAATACATTAACTTTCTCTTGCCTTTGATCAATTCACTGCATTTTATTCCATTTATTTCAAATGTTTTGCTCTGAGCTCTTCTCCTCAATTCAGTTCTCTATAAGGACATTTCCAACAACAGTATCACCCACTACTACAGGTGATTCAAATAATTTAAAAGGAGATTTAAACACTTTGTTTTTATCATTTATTCATGAACAAAGGATGTACCAAAGCAGAGAAAGATCATTTAAGCAATTTAAATAGAGTGATAACAAGGTGAGCACTGGGTGTGACCGTCTTGGATTAACGTTCAAAGATGGATTTACAAAGAATTATCAGGTGAACTGGAAGTTACTAATCCTGGCCGAGACGTAGTTGGGCACATAACCCTTCATAAAACCAGAAATTGTGTGGATTAAACAAACAAGATCTAAAATATAAAAACAGTGGGCTTTACAGGTGCGAGTAGGTGAATTCTGTCACCTTCGGACAGAGTCAGTCTAGCTGTTTTCAATCTTTGTGCTAAACTAACTT
>NW_026117948.1:0-20561 GCF_001640805.2 Lates calcarifer
ACCTTGTACCAACTTATTTGAACAGAAACTCATCAATTAACCCAATTTTTAAACTATTTTCCTTTAAGCATCAATGATAGTTTTAAGATATTTCAAATAAAGAATGACTGTCATTATAATAGCGTCCTTAAAACTGCCCTTATACTGTTAATAATTCTAGCAAATACAATTAGTAGAAACACTTACAAACATATGAAGCTCCACACAATCAACAAATAAACAAACACACAAGATCCAACTGTGAGTATCACATATGTCAAATGTCATCACAACTTTCTCACTTTTTCCCAGCCTGCAGTTGAATGCATGCTCCCAGAACTCAGTCAGCACTGAGGAGTCAGTTAATTTAGTGGGGGGAATATTCAGCAGGAAGTCTCTGAGACCAGGGATGACAGATTGCTGAATGCCAAATCCAATGGCTCCAGTACAGAGGGTGAACCTCAGCATATCTGGGTCTGTTACCCAGGCCTCACTGCCTATCCACTGCCGTGATGGGGAAGGCCTCTGTGAAAGCTCCTCTAACAGGATCCTCATGTCTCCAGAGGCTGCAAATGCCACACAACCACCATAGCTGTTGACCTGGAGAGACATTACATTACATTATACTAATATAAAATGCTTTGATATTTGTATTAAGATAATTAACACAAATATGAGAAATATTTAAATGATTTTGAGTTGTTGAGCAATGAATGAATAATGAGAAAGAGATGGACTGCCAAATAAATAAATAATCATCTGCCTCTTCCAACCTGCGGATAACATCAGCCACTCTCTGGATTTTGCTACGTGGATGGGTCCGATAGAAAGATTCAGAGTATTCCACACAGATCCCTCTTTGTGCGCTGCGTCCAGGAAAGACGCCATGCCATTATTGCCATAGTCCGAATCTGACCGGACAGCACCTATCCAGGTCCAGCCGAAGTGTTTGACCAGTTTGGCCAGCGCATCAGCCTGGAACTGGTCACTGGGGATTGTTCTGAAGAAACTCGGGTACTCCTGTTTATTGGACAAGCATGCACAAGTGGCAAAGTGGCTCACCTAAAGCAAAACAAAACAGTGTATTTCTTTAATGGCACACTTAATGAAAAATCAGCATTTCCCTAATTGAATGCCACAGTTCACCGTTAAAGAGAAAATATTTACTTGGGGGATGTTAAAGGGCCCGATGACGCGTGACATGCTGATGGATGGCGTGGACCCAGACTCACCACGACAGCCATCACTGTACCAGACTGTGAACAGTTGTCACCAGTGTAAAACACCGGGTCCAGGCCATTTGAAATCTGAAATGCCACGTGCACCGCCATTGGAACTGAGGCGCACGAGTCGTGGATCTGATAACCGAGTCTGATGCCCGGCCAGCAGCTCCGTGCTGTTGTTAATCTCCTCGATGGCGAAGATCATCGCGCGTGAGAGCGCAGTTCACGGGAGTCAATACTGCACATAGATACTCATGTCACTGCGGGGATTTACACATGATGAAGACAATTCACAGTTCTAAACAGAAAACGCACAATAAACAACTACAGCACATTGTTTTGCACGATAACTGAAACTGCATCTGTAAACCAAACGTATATCAAAGACTTGTGTATAACCGTCATAAGTTTAATACAAAGATTTACAATAGTTAGCTAAATCTAAAGATTGATATTTTTAATATGGTCACTCTATACTATCTTTGTGAATATATCTGTAATTTACAGGTCATGTAAAAAAAGAGAGAAATAGAATGAATGAATGAATTTATTTGATGATTAAGAAAACACTTAGGACCCTGCACTGCACTCATTACATAAATTGACAATTTTAGAGAATAAAACCCCAGTAACGCTCAAAGACTTATTTCCTTTGTGATCCTTCAAAATAACACTTAACACACCACAATATAAGAAACACAAGAACAAGACAAAAAATAATAATTATAATAATAAAATTCTTTTTTGTGTGTGTTTTCAACACAGCACATCATACAAAATCATATAAAAACATTCTTTCCACACTCAATCTAACATCCTTTTATCCACCCCACCTCTCCCTCTTACTAACCTCCCTGTGCACCTCAGTGGCTCAGGCATTGTGGTGTAGTTATGCTTCACTATATGCATGTAGTAGTGTATGGAGAAAACACCCCCAATAACATAGTCACCATCCATTGAGAACACAGGTAGACGAGCAGTACCCTGCAGCTTACATTTCACAGATGAAACCTTAGTACGGACCCCAGCATTAGACCTAGCCTCTGAAAGCACAACACTTTGTTTCAGACCCTCCCTGTGACTATTCAAGAAAAGAGCTGAGTTCAGCTCAAACAAACCCAGAGCCAATCTCAGGCCAATAAAGAGAACTGAGATCTCCATCTCCCAAGTGTCTGTATGTGGGCGTAAGTGTGTTTTCACTGGTTTATACAGCTTTTCAGACAAAAGCCTCCTCCTACTTTACGTCAACTTACTGTACATCAGCTAGACGATGCCCTTATCCAGTTGTGTTTGAATCCCTGTGTCTTTTCTACTCATGTGAAGTTACCATTGCAAAGACTAGATATTTCCCTAATTTTTTCAGTGACGGAGCCAAGGGGTGGCCATCTCTGACTAGTCTGGCCACCCCAAAATAGCACCTGATAGCAAATTATATTTTTGTTTTTTTGGGTCAGCAAATGGTGAAGATAAAATGTATTAGATGAACGTAATAGCAGGAAAGCAACTAAAGTCGGGTTTAGGTATAAGCTACAAAAGTACTGTAAACTGCTAATGATGTTATAGATAGAAATAATAATAATAACATAAAATAAAGAAAATGGCACAGTTTCTTGCTTATTGTCTGAACATCCAAAAACTATTAGGGGCTTATTTACTAGCCATACTATGCAGAAAAAACTGAACAAGTCTCTATTTTCTGTGCCAGCTTTTAGCTCATATCACAGTTAACCCTTAAAAATGCACCTATAATGAGTGCTTTGCTTTATAAGGTCACACATAGATACATAGATACATAGCTTTAATGTCTTCTGTGTGAATATCTTTGCAGCAGCTAATTAACACATTCTTTGTCATTGCCATAGTGTATCCTGTAGAATCCCATGGTAATTTTAGAGCCCAATTTCATAACTGTCTTGACCCGAATGGACAGGGTTTAATGTAGGATCCCATGTTGCCTACACCCATATGAAAATAATAAGCAAAGTATGTTTCTTCTCTAAAGTCCATACTACTACCAAGACTGTAAAAGAGTGAGAATGGACTCCACAATAGTTATAATGAAACAGTCCAATGCACTGTTCTGTGGTCTGGGGGAGGACATTTAATGCAAACACTGTGAGCTGTGGCAATGACAATGCAGTGCTCCACCATGTTGGCCACACCAACTCATTTGTCACTCATTTTTTCTAATAAATTTTAGTTTAAGACCTCCCCTCAGGAATACCAGGCAGCTGGGGGTCTCTGACTGAAATGAGAGCTCCATTTATGGGCATGCACTGTACCCAGGTTTGGGTGAGGGTTATTGGGCCTGGAAAGGCTTGGTGTTTGGGGATGGTTTTTCTGGAGGTCATTGAATGAGAATAGGACCTTCCTTCCTGTGGCATGGATGGTGGCTAACAGGAGGGCTCTCCTGGAGGTCCTTAAAGGAGTTACAAGCTCGGTTTTTTCCTTGCAAACCTACCTTTACATGTTAGCGTCCCCTGTGTGGTCTAAGAGGTCAATTACACCACTGACCATGCTGGACCGGGATTCCCAGCTTTTGAATAGGCTTAGCTATCATAAAACATAACACAACCCATACACTTGAATGGAAGTGCTAGCACTACACTTACACTAGATTTTCAACTGCTTCAGAAAAGTTGGAAAAAGAAATCCTTTACATGTTTGTGTTGGTACAAGATTTATTAGGGTGTAGTTCAGCATAGTCTTGTACAAATCTGGTGTGTTCTTAATTGAAAACTAAGACATAGACAGGAGTTTGCAGAGATCGTGGTAATATAGTTGATGGCAATGTAACCAGCATTTTTTTCAATATCCTACATAGAATATGATAGGACATTCAGTTATTTCTTGTTTTTTTTTCAAGACAGAACCCATATTTTTGTTATGAATTTTGACTTTATTTATTTTGTAGTTTCCGTACATGTTGAAAAATTATTTGTAAAATGAGACAAAAACCAGATTAAAACGTATTCACAAAAACTACATTATAATTTCAAAAACAAAAATTGGAATATTTAAATAATTTAGATAAAGAACCTTGTTGACCGGGGTAAATGTAAACAGCATAACTATTTCAAAACCACAGTTGTACTAGTATTGATTTTTGTTCATTAAATGTTTCTTGGTGTTCTTCTCTGGCTTAAACAATATGATGAAACACTTTGGAGCAAAAATGCACAGAATCAGACCAAAACTGGAGGCCAGAATGGCAAATATTTCCACAGCCACAGTAAATTTCCCTGGAGAGCTGACATATGCAGGGATGAAGGTGATCCACACTGCACAGAATATCAGCATGCTGAAGGTGATGAGTTTAGCTTCATTAAAATTATCAGGTAGTTTGCGAGCTAGGACAGCTAACACAAAGCAAAAGACAGCCAGTAGGCCTATGTACCCAAGCACAGCCCAGAACCCAACAGCTGAGCCTAATGCACACTCCAGGATGATTCTCTCCTTGTATATGGTTAGATTTTTCATTGGAAATGGGGGACGAAGAACTAACCAAATAGTACATATTAAAACTTGAATAAACGTGAAGGACACCACAGTCATTCTTTGTTGTGGAGGACCAAACCATTTCATGACATTACTACCTGGAAGTGTAGCTTTGAAGGCCATTAACACCACTATAGTTTTTCCAAGAACACAAGAGATGCAGAGGACAAAGGTGATCCCAAATGCTGTGTGGCGCAGCATGCAGGACCACTCAGAGGGTGTTCCAATGAAAGTTAATGCACATAAGAAACAAAGAGTCAGTGAGAAGAGCAGGAGGAAGCTCAGCTCAGAGTTGTTGGCTCTGACAATCGGAGATGTTCTGTGTCGAAAGAACACAGCTGCTGTTATAACAGCAAGACAGGCACCACCAACTGAGAATGCAGCCAGGATAATTCCTAGAACTTCATTGTAGGACAGAAACTCCACAGGCTTGGGGAAACAAATGTTTCTCTCTGCATTAGGCCAGAACTCTTTGGGGCAAGGGAAACAATCAGGGGAATCTGAAAAAAAAAATCAAAAAGGACAATTAGCTGTCACATATTTGATGATGTAGATAATGCATGACAAAACATCTTATGTTACCTGTAGCATTGCTAATCTCTCCTTCAGGACATGGTATACAGTCATAACAGCAGATGGGTTTTCCTTTCTGCAGCACCTTACGAGTTCCTGGAGGACAGCTGTCAGAGCAGACTGATGAGGGTACCTGTCACAAAGATACAGAGAAACTGATACAGATGTGCACCAATGCTACACAGCTGTTAGATGGTAAATTCTTGCTCCTCACTTGTGTGCTATCCTCCACCCAGGTGAGGTTCTTGTTGATATGGAATTCCTGACCCACTGGCAGTGATGCATCATAGAGCCCTACTGTCACCAACTCAATGCTGCCACTCTTACTTTTTTGCCAGTTGACCAACTCATATTTGGCCACAGGATCCCCATTAGCATCAAATGACACATCATAACCATTTTGGGAAAAATTGACTTTCTTCAGCTGAGCAAGAACCTGTGAGGATGAAGTGAAGTATGACAGTGAGGGAGAGAGAAAATAATGGAAAGTACAGTTATTTTTTCATCTTGTACAAGGTACATTACCTCAAACATTGTATTTGAGTGTTCACTTTTTTATTTCAACTGACCTGTTTGGACTCTATCCTTGTGAGTTTGTCACAGTGAGTTGTAGAATTTGTTTTCTGACACACTGCATTATGAATGGCATGTGCTATTGCATAAACAGCTTTATACACCATGTTAGTGATTCTGAGCTGAGATGTGTCAGTGTATGGGCTCTGGAGTGTTGTTATGTCTTCTGTTCCATCACACAACCTCTCATCTGTGGCTGCACCTAAAAACAGAGTGAAGAGGAAGATGCTTTTAACCTTAATATACAATATTAGTACATTATTATTACTTGTTATGTGTTTGTGTTTCTGTTACATGTTTACTTGTAAAACATGTTTATTTTAAATTATATTCAGAGACTTACACATACTGTAAATGATACATGCTAGTAAATATAATTTTTGATTGTTATTTAGGTTGGTGACTAAGAGACTGTCTAAGTGTGCTTATGTTCAAGACTTTCATGAGAGCACTGTGAAACAGCATAGTTCATGCACATTTTTCTCCAACACAATGGTGTGCCTTAACATAATTGGCAATATCATCATATCAAGTGAAATTATTCACAGATGTGTGCCTCAATAGTCCATCTCATTTCCCTCTAAACAAAATTCACACTAGGACCAAACTTCTATCACCTATGTTAACAAATCACCACAGCTTTCTCACTTTTTTCCAGCCTGCAGTTGAATGCATGCTCCCAGAACTCAGTCAGCACCGGGGAGTTTGCCACTTTAGTGGGTGGCAGATCCAGCAGGAAGTCTCTGAGACCAGGGATGACAGATTGCTGAATGCCAAAACCGATGGCTCCAGTACAGAGGGTGAATCTCAGCATTTCTGGGTCGCTTACCCAGGCCTCACTGCCTATCCACTGGCGTGGTGGGGAGGGCTCCCGCGACAGCTCCTCTAACAGGATCCTCATGTCTCCAGACGCTGCAAATGCCACAACAACCATAGCTGTTGACCTGGAGAGACATCATAGTGCATTATACCAATTTAAACATAACACAGGTTCTATCAAGATTATGAACGCAAACATGATTTTTATGTTTTCAATGAGTTAAATTCTCATTGGGCCTAGGTCTTACTGATTATTTTTCATTAAATATGAGACCAATGAATGGATAATGAAAAACGATTAATCTTTTGCCAAGAAAATAATTAAATAATCAGCCTATAATCCGCTAATTTTAAATCTTCCGGAGTTGTTTGTGTTCAGAAGGTCAGTGTTAACACATGGGAAACAAACACAATCAGAGATACAGAAACCTGCGGATAACATCAGCCACTCTCTGGATTCTGGTACGTGGATGGGTCCGATAGAAAGATTCAGAATATTCCACACAGATCCCCTCTTTGTGCGCTGCGTCCAGGAAAGACGCCATGCCATTATTGCCATAGTCCGAATCTGACCGGACAGCACCTACCCAGGTCCAGCCGAAGTGTTTGACCAGTTTGGCCAGCGCATCAGCCTGGAACTGGTCACTGGGGATTGTTCTGAAGAAACTCGGGTACTCCTGCTTATTGGACAAGCATGCACAAGTGGCAAAGTGGCTCACCTAAAGCAAAACAAAACAGTGTATTTCTTTAATGGCAAACTGAAAGAAAAAGCAGCGCTTGTCTAATTGAATGCCACAGTTCACCGTTAAAGTGAAAATATTTACTTGGGGGATGTTAAAGGGCCCGATGGCGCGTGACATGCTGATGGATGGCGTGGACCCAGACTCACCCACGACAGCCATCACTGTACCAGACTGTGAGCAGTTGTCACCAGTGTAAAACACCGGGTCCAGGCCATTTGAAAGTTGGAATGCCACATGCACTGCCATGACCACTGAGGCGCACGAGTCGTGGATCTGATAACCGAGCCTGATGCCCGGCAGCAGCTTCGAGCTGTTGTTAATCTCCTCCACAGCGAAGACCACTGCGCGTGACAAGCGCAGTTCACGGGTATCGATACTGTACACAGACACTCATTTCACAGTTGGAATTTGCATAATGATGAAGACAATTCACAATTTTAACAGAAGACACAACCATTAACTGCATTTCACAGTTGTAGACGCTAAGTGATCTGTGCCTCAAATATAGCCTGTATGTACATCGGTCAAAATTAAAAATTCACAGGAATTTTAAGGCACTGATGAACAATAGTCAAATAAATCTGGCTTAATGTTCCCAGATAGATTTTGCTAAATATTTATAAATCAGTCCCTAAAGACACATGTTTTCAGTTAAGAAGCACAAAGATTGATCTTTTTCAAAATGGCACTGTCTACTATTTTTGTCAATACAATACCTGTAATTCATAAGTGGTCATCTGAAACAACACCTAACATACCACAATAGGAGTAAACAAAACCACAACAGGACAGTAAGTGAAATAATAATGTTATTTTTCAAAGATTTTCGATGCAACTAAAAAAAATTAAAACATTTCTTTCTTTATGCAGTCTTTTTCCCCCACCTCTCCCTCTTACTAACCTCCCTGTGCACCTCAGTGGCTCAGGCATGGTGGTGTAGTTATGCTTCACTGTGTGGATGTAGTTGTGTATGGAGAAAACACCCCCAATAACATAGTCACCATCCATTGAGAAAACAGGGAGACGAGCAGTACCCTGCAGCTTACATTTCACAGATGAAGCCTCAGTACTGACCTCAGCCCTGTGTTTCAGACCATCCCCATAACCATTCAAGGCAAGAGCAGAGTTCAGCTCAAACAAACCCAGAGCCAATCTAAGGCCAATAAAGAGAGCTGAGATCTCCATCCCCAAAGTGTCTGCATGTGGGTGTAAGTGTCTTTTCACTGGTTTATATAGCTTTTCAGACAAACACTTCCCTCCTAATTTACATCAACGTACTATACATCAGTTAAAGGAATACCCTCATCCAGTTGTGTTTGTTTAACTCAAAGTTTTTCATTTTTAAAAAACTGCATGTAATACCCTCCACTAAGTGCCCCTGTATCTCCTCCACTCTTGTAAAATTACCACTGTAATTTTTTCAGTGGTGGAGCCAGGGGTGGCCTCCCCTGACTACAGTTTGGCCACCCAACTTGTTACCCCACATAGCAGAAGATAACAAATTATATTTTTGTCTCTCAGGGTCAGTAAATGGTGAGGATAAAATGTATTAGATGAAAGTAAGAATAGGAACAAAGCAAACCTCTAATAAGTTGAAATTCAGGTATAAGCTACTAATAATGTTATTGATAGAAATAAGATTTCACAGTTTCTCTCTTAGTGCCTGCACACCCAAAAACTATCATGGACTTATTTTAGGTACACACTTTCTGACCATAAGTAAACATAATAATCTAACTTCTGCACAGTGCCTTACTATGCAGAAAAACCTGAAGATTCTTTTCTACCACCCCAAACTGAGTGTTTGCTTCGACCTGGCCACCCTAGTAAAAATTGTCTGGCTCCATCACTGAATTGTATCCTACCCTTATACCTTATTTTGCATAATTTTAGCTCATATCACAGTTAAGCCTTAAAAATGACCAGATGGCCAAATGTTTAGGGCATATATCACGTGGGTTCATATGCCCTGAGCAACTGGCCTCCGGTTGGACTCCCAGCCATACCTTTTGCTGCATGTTATTCCCCTGCTTGCTTTCCTGGCATTTCCCCTTCATTTCATCACCATTAAAGGCATAAAATGTCCCAAAATCATTAAATAATGAACATCTAATTGGTGTTTGAGTTTATAAGGTTCAATGTTGTTTTAAATAAATTACAATATTCACTGCTCCACATCCCCCATACCAACAGCACTCTCCAGTGGTAGGATCTTCCCTCCAGCAGGACAATGCTACCAACCACACCACAAAAACTGCTCAGAAATGTCTTGCTGAACACAATAAAGAGCTCAAGGTGACCAGTTCCCAATCTGATCTAATATTTTTTAGGTCCCTCTTGTGTTGCCAAAACAGCTCTGACCCACTGGGGCATAGGCAGGGGACCTCCGTGGGTGTCCTGTGGTGTCTGGCACCGGGACATTGGCAGTGGATTCTTATGGGGAGTTTGGAGGCCAGGTCATCACCTTAGGCTCCTTGTGGTGTTCCTGGTCCTGGTGCATGGAGGGGTCTTGGAGTACTCTGCCCAAGCACCCATTCCAGTTATGGAGGATCTGATGAAGCGCCCATTAAAACATGATCTACTAGCAAAGCCACAAACACAAGATCCACCAGGCATCTGGGGGTCCTTGACTGACATGACAACTCTTTTCCCAGGCGTGGTCTGCACCCAGGTTTGGGTTCAGATCATTGGGTGTAAAAAGATGGTCTTCTAGGAGATCATTGAAGGAGAATAGGAGCTCCCCTACCAAGCATGGATGGTACCTCAGGCAGGCCTCCCCTGACAGACACTCTAGCGTTATAGTTCTTTTCAATATAGTACATTATATGGGCTATATTGAAAAGCAGAGACTCATACTTTTGTTATGGATTTTGATTTTATTTATTTTTAATTTTATATTGCTCACAAAATTTCAGTATATAAATCTGTAAATGTAAATATTCAAATAATCTAGATGACTCAACTTTGACTGTGTTAAACATGCACAGCATTTTGCCAGCTTAACTATTTCCAAACCACAGTTGTACTAGTATTGATTTTTGTTCATTAAATGTTTCTTGGTGTTCTTCTCTGGCTTAAACAATATGATGAAACACTTTGGAGCAAAAATGCACAGAATTAGACCAAAACTGGAGGCCAGAATGGCAAATATTTCCACAGCCACAGTAAATTTCCCTGGAGAGCTGACATATGCAGGGATGAAGGTGATCCACACTGCACAGAATATCAGCATGCTGAAGGTGATAAGTTTAGCTTCATTAAAATTATCAGGTAGTTTGCGAGCTAGGACAGCTAACACAAAGCAAAAGACAGCTAGTAGGCCTATGTACCCGAGCACAGCCCAGAACCCAACAACTGAGCCTAATGCACACTCCAGGATGATTCTCTCCTTGTATATGGTTAGATTTTTCAATGGAAATGGGGGACGAAGAACTAACCAAATAGTACATATTAAAACTTGAATAAATGTGAAGGACACCACAGTCATTCTTTGTTGTGGAGGACCAAACCATTTCATGACATTACTACCTGGAAGTGTAGCTTTGAAGGCCATTAACACCACTATAGTTTTTCCAAGAACACAAGAGATGCAGAGGACAAAGGTGATCCCAAATGCTGTGTGGCGCAGCATGCAGGACCACTCAGAGGGTGTTCCAATGAAAGTTAATGAACATAAGAAACAGAGAGTCAGTGAGAAGAGCAGCAGGAAGCTCAGCTCAGAGTTGTTGGCTCTGACAATCGGAGATGTTCTGTGTCGAAAGAACACAGCTGCTGTTATAACAGCAAGACAGGCACCACCAACTGAGAATGCAGCCAGGATGATTCCTAGAACTTCATTGTAGGACAGAAACTCCACAGGCTTGGGGAAACAAATGTTTCTCTCTGCATTAGGCCAGAACTCTTTGGGACAAGGGAAACAATCAGGAGAATCTGAAAAAATAAATCAAAAAGGACAATTAGCTGTCACATATTTGATGATGTAGGTAATGCATGATAAAACATCTTATGTTACCTGTAGCATTGCTAATCTCTCCTTCAGGACATGGTATACAGTCATAACAGCAGATGGGTTTTCCTTTCTGCAGCACCTTACGAGTTCCTGGAGGACAGCTGTCAGAGCAGACTGATGAGGGTACCTGTCACAAAGATACAGAGAAACTGATACAGATGTGCACCAATGCTACACAGCTGTTAGATGGTAAATTCTTGCTCCTCACTTGTGTGCTATCCTCCACCCAGGTGATGTTCTTGTTGATATGGAATTCCTGGCCCACTGGCAGTGATGCATCATAGAGCCCTACTGTCACCAACTCAATGCTGCCACTCTTACTTTTTTGCCAGTTGACCAACTCATATCTGGCCACAGGATCCCCGTTAGCATCAAATGACACATCATAACCATTTTGGGAAAAATTGACTTTCTTCAGCTGAGCAAGAACCTGTGAGGATGAAGTGAAGTATGACAATGAGGGAGAGAGGAAATAATGGAAAACATTTTTCTTTCCTTAAAAATGCATTTGGATGTTCACTTTTTTATTTCAACTGACCTGTTTGGACTCTATCCTTGTGAGTTTGTCACAGTGAATTGTAGAATTTGTTTTCTGACACACTGTATTATGAACGGCATGTGCTATTGCATAAACAGCTTTATACACCATGTTGGTGATACGGAACTTTTGTTTGTTTGTGTACGGGCTCTGGAGTGTTGTTATGTCTTCTGTTCCATCACACAACCTCTCATCTGTGGCTGCACCTAAAAACACAACAAAGAGGTGGGTGTTTTTTAGTGAAACACATGACATGAACACAAACACATAAAGAAAGAAAGGATAAGAATGCAATAAAACAAAAATAAAAATAAAACATGCTTATTTTTCCATTATTTTCTAAAGCAGTCGTTGAAAGACAGACCCATATCTATTTTCTATTATGTTATTTTTTAATCTATTTTTAAAATATTAGCTTTTTCATGGTATTCATTTTCTTAACTTTTGTATATCAAATTATTCTAACACAAATCAGAAACCTACAGATACTGTAGATGATACAATCTAGTAAATATCATTTTTGATTTTTTATTTAGCTTGGCCTAGCATCTGTGTGTTTGTGTTCAGGGCCTCAGTTTTTGCACTGTGAAACCACTAAAGCCTAGTGGTCAGTAATATTATTCACAGAGATGTGCCTCAGGACTCCATCGCACCACACGAACAAAAGAATTTCCTTAAAATCAAATTCTGGGGTTTGGTGATAGCACAGCTGTTGACTTTTTTTAACACATAAAGCCTCACTCTTTTGACAATCAAGAAAAAAAAACACAAGAACTGGCACAACTTTCTCACTTTTTCCCAGCCTGCATTTGAATGCATGCTCCCAGAACTCAGTCAGCACAGGGGACTGAGCCACTTCAGTGGGAGACAGATCCAGCAGGAAGTCTCTCAGACCGGGAATGACAGATTGCTGAATGCCAAATCCAATGGTTCCAGTACAGAGGGTGAACCTCAGCATGTTGGGGTCTGTTACCCAGGCCTCACTGCCTATCCACTGGCGTGGGGGGGAAGGCTTCTGTGTAAGCTCCTCAAACAGGATCATTAAGTCTCCAGACGCTGCAAATGCTACAACAACTGTAGCTGTTGACCTGGAGAGATATTATAGTCCATTATACCGATATAACAATATAACATAAAACTGTTTAAAATCTGTTTCAACATTATTAACACAAGCAAACGTGAAATATTAAAATGTGTGTTAAATGTATAGATGGCTAGATCTCATTATTTTTATCAAATATGAGAGCAATAAATGAAAGATGAAAAACGGATGACATACTAACATAATAAAATCATTTGCTTCCAATCTTCTAATCTTATATCTGGTTAAATATTTTTGTGGTTTTGGTTGCAGAGACTCAGTGTCAACGCATGTTAAACAAGGACAATCAGTGGTATAGAAACCTGCGGATAACATCAGCCACTCTCTGGATTTTGCTACGTGGATCGGTCCGATAGAAAGATTCAGAGTATTCCACACAGATCCCCTCTTTGTGCGCTGCGTCCAGGAAAGACGCCATGCCATTATTGCCATATTCCGAATCTGACCGGACGGCACCTATCCAGGTCCAGCTGAAGTGTTTCACCAGTTTGGCCAG
The DNA here is from genome assembly GCF_001640805.2 of Lates calcarifer. NCBI lineage: Eukaryota > Metazoa > Chordata > Actinopteri > Centropomidae > Lates > Lates calcarifer. Next base: position 13,554 of record NW_026117948.1, read on the forward strand.
CGCATCAGCCTGGAACTGGTCATTGGGGATTGTTCTGAAGAAACTCGGGTACTCCTGCTTATTGGACAAGCATGCACAAGTGGCAAAGTGGCTCACCTAAAGCAAAACAAAACAGTGTAATTCTATAATGGCACACTTAAAGAAAAGTCAGGACTGGCTTACATCAAACACAAAGTTCACCATAAATTGAAAATATTTACTTGGGGGATGTTAAAGGGCCCGATGACGCGTGACATGCTGATGGATGGCGTGGACCCAGATTCACCAATGATAGCCATCACTGTATCAGATTGTGAGCAGTTGTCACCAGTGTAAAACACCGGGTCCAGGCCATTTGAAAGCTGGAATGCCACTTGCACTGCCATAGGCACTGAGGCACATGAATCATGGATCTGATAACCGAGCCTGATGCCCGGCAGCAGTTTCGTGCTGTTGTTAATCTCCTCAATAGCGAAGATCATTGCACGTGAGAAGCGCAGTTCACGGGTATCGATACTGCACATAGACATTCATGTCACTGAGTTTATATATGATAAAGAAAACGTACAATAAATAACTGTTATACATCTTTATGGAAAATAACTTATGCTGCGCCTGTGAACCAAATTTATATCAAAGAGTTGCCTGACCAACATAATTATGTATGTACATCAGTCTAGAATTCACAGAAATTGTGCTTAGATTAACAATATTCAACTAAATCTAAAATATTCATTGGTTAAATTCTTTGAAATCAGTTTAAAAATAAACCTGAATGTTTTATAGTCACTCTACTATTTTGCAAATACCTGTAAGTCATAGGAGCAAATACTGACTTGGCCCTTGAATGTTAAAAATATATATATGAATAGATAAAATGAATGACTGAATTTATGGCACTGGAATCAAAACATAAATTAAAAATCACAGAATATAAAAACACAATATAGCCTGAAGGTTGATTTCCATTGTGGTCATCTTTTGTTTTCTTTTTTGTTTGATTTTTCAATACCACTCAAAAACATCCTTCTATCCCCCACTTCTCCCTCTTACTAACCTCCCTGTGCACCTCAGTGGCTCAGGCATGGTGGTGTAGTTGTGCTTCACTGTATGGATGTAGTGGTGTATGGAAAAAACTCCTCCAATAATATAGTCACCATCCATTGAGAACACAGGTAGACGAGTGGTACCCTGCAGCTTACATTTCACAGATGAAGCCTCAGTACTGACCCCATCATTAGACCTAGCCTCTGTGAGCACAGCCCTCTGTTTCAGACCCTCCCTATAACCATTCACGAGAGCTGAGTTCAGCTCAAACAAACTCAGAGCCAATCTAAGGCCAATAAAGAGAGCTGAGATCTCCATCCCCCAAGTGTCTGCATGAGGGCGTAAGTGTGTTTTCATGAGTTTATATAGCTTTTCCAACCAAAGCTTCCCTCCCACTTTATGTCAACTTACTATACATCAGTTAGAGGATGCCCTCATCCAGCTGTGTTTGTTTAACTCTAAGTTTTTTTGTTCTTTTTAATGCATATAATGTATAATCTCCACTAAGTGCCACTGTTTCTTTTCTACTCTTGTATAATAACCATTGCAAACACTAGTTATTGCTGTAATTTTGTCAGTGGTGGATCCAGGGGGTAGCCACTCTTGGCTAGAGTCTGGCCACCCCAATTGTCACCCCACATACCCCACACACAACAGATCCAATCATAGTTTAAGCTAGAGGGGTCTGTAAATGATGAAGATAACATTTATTAGATTAAAGTAAGAACAGGAACAAATGAATCGATCTCTGAAGAGAAGAGATTCTGGCACAATCTACAAAAGTACACAGAGCTGCTAATAATGTTACTGATAGAAATTATAACAATGATAGAAAATAATGAAACAATTGTTTCTCACTTACTGCCTGTACAACACTATCAGGGGTGTAAATGTTATAAATTGACATTTGTGCAGTGCTATACTATGCAGTAAAAAAAGAAGAGAAAGAGTGAATACTGGCCTCAACCTGGCAAAAATTGTATGAACACGCGCTGTGCGTAGGGTTTCGTGATATGATATGGGTCTCATTATATACAGCACAATTAGGTACAATCATATGCACTATAGTGTCACCAGCTATGTCGCCACCCTTAGCAATGCCTGCACGCGCCAGGTCAAATCAGATAAAAATCATGAGAAAGTTTTGCGTAGGGCCCTAATTCGACCAGGGCCGGTACTGATCCTGTCAACTTTTTATAAATCACAACTTTTTCTTGGGCCATCTTTTGCTTGTTTTGTCAAGATACAACTCATATTTTTGTACTGAATTTTGACTTTATTTATTTATATTTTCAGCACAGTGAAAACGTATTTGTAAAACGACAACAAAACTAAGTGAAGAATTTTATTTAATGCGTTGAATGAACAGCATAAGCTCTTAGATAGTGCCAGCATAACTATTTCCAAACCACAGTTGTACTAGTATTGATTTTTGTTCATTAAATGTTTCTTGGTGTTCTTCTCTGGCTTAAACAATATGATGAAACATTTTGGAGCAAAAATACACAGAATTAGACCAAAACTGGAGGCCAGAATGGCAAATATTTCCACAGCCACAGTAAATTTCCCTGGAGAGCTGACATATGCAGGGATGAAGGTGATCCACACTGCACAGAATATCAGCATGCTGAAGGTGATGAGTTTAGCTTCATTAAAATTATCAGGTAGTTTGCGAGCTAGGACAGCTAACACAAAGCAAAAGACAGCCAATAGGCCTATGTACCCGAGCACAGCCCAGAACCCAACAGCTGAGCCTAATGCACACTCCAGGATGATTCTCTCCTTGTATATGGTTAGATTTTTCATTGGAAATGGGGGACTAAGAACTAACCAAATAGTACATATTAAAACTTGAATAAATGTGAAGGACACCACAGTCATTCTTTGTTGTGGAGGACCAAACCATTTCATGACATTACTACCTGGAAGTGTAGCTTTGAAGGCCATTAACACCACTATAGTTTTTCCAAGAACACAAGAGATGCAGAGGACAAAGGTGATCCCAAATGCTGTGTGGCGCAGCATGCAGGACCACTCAGAGGGTGTTCCAATGAAAGTTAATGAACATAAGAAACAGAGAGTCAGTGAGAAGAGCAGCAGGAAGCTCAGCTCAGAGTTGTTGGCTCTGACAATCGGAGATGTTCTGTGTCGAAAGAACACAGCTGCTGTTATAACAGCAAGACAGGCACCACCAACTGAGAATGCAGCCAGGATGATTCCTAGAACTTCATTGTAGGACAGAAACTCCACAGGCTTGGGGAAACAAATGTTTCTCTCTGCATTAGGCCAGAACTCTTTGGGGCAAGGGAAACAATCAGGAGAATCTAAAAAAATAAATCAAAAAGGACAATTAGCTGTCACATATTCGATGATGTAGATAATGCATGACAAAACATCTTATGTTACCTGTAGCATTGCTAATCTCTCCTTCAGGACATCGTACACAGTCATAACAGCAGATGGGTTTTCCTTTCTGCAGCACCTTACGAGTTCCTGGAGGACAACTGTCAGAGCAGACTGATGAGGGTACCTGTCACAAGAATACACACACATTCATACAGATGTGCACCAATGCTACACAGCTGTTAAATGGTAAATTCTTGCTCCTCACTTGTGTGCTATTCTCCACCCAGGTGAGGTTCTTGTTGATATGGAATTCCTGGCCCACTGGCAGTGATGCGTCATAGAGCCCTACTGTCACCAACTCAATGCTGCCACTCTTACTTTTTTGCCAGTTGACCAACTCATATCTGGCCACAGGATCCCCGTTAGCATCAAATGACACATCATAACCATTCTGGGAAAAATTGACTTTCTTCATCTGAGCAAGAACCTGTGAGGATGAAGTGAAGTATGACAGTGAGGGAGAGAGAAAATAATGGAAAGTACAGTTATTTTTTCATCTTGTACAAGGTACATTACCTCAAACATTGTATTTGAGTGTTCCCTTATTCATTTCAACTGACCTGTTTGGACTCTGTCATTGTGAGTTTGTCACAGTGAGTTGTAGAATTTGTTTTCTGACACACTGCATTATGAATGGCATGTGCTATTGCATAAACTGCCTTGTACACCATGTTAGTAATTCGGAGCTGAGATGTGTCAGTGTATGGGCTCTTGAGTTTTTTTATATCCTCTGTTCCATCACATGCACTCTTATCTGTGGCTGCACCTAAAAACAATGTACAAAAGTAAGGTGGTTTTTTTCTACTTCTCATGTGTTTGTCTTTCTGGTATGCCTTGTAAAATGCCTTTTATTTCATAATATATTTCAAAGCACAGTTTGGAAGACATACATTTTTACCTTATTCCAACTTATGTCAACACAAATCAGTTATCAGACAGCTGGTAACATTGTTGAAAAATGTTCACAATTTTCTCTTTACAAAATCAGCGTGTTGATAAATGCCTAATAACATTTACATATACTGTAAATGATACATGCTAGTAAATACAACTTCTGAATTTTAGTGGTCTGGAGATCACTAAAAAATATTATTTTAAAATTATTTAATTATTATTATTAAAAATTAGGGGTTTTATCCTAGAGCACCTGAACACTTTTTGTAAACACATGAATCTCCACATTTGTGACAACTTTCTCACTTTTTCCCAGTCTGCATTTGAATGCATCCTCCCAGAACTCAGTCAGCACTGGGGACTCAGCCACTTCGGTGGGAGACAGATCCAGCAGGAAGTCTCTCAGACCAGGGATGACAGATTGCTGAATGCCAAATCCAATGGTTCCAGCACAGAAGGTGAACCTCAGCATGTCTGCGTCTGTTACCCACGACTCACTGCCTATCCACTGGCGATGTGGTGAAGGTTCCTGTGACAGCTCCTCCAAGAGAATCCTCATGTCTCCAACTGATACAAATGCCACAACAACCATAGCTGTTGACCTGGAGAGACATTATAGTACATTGCACAAAATATTTGGAAATACATGTCAAAATTATTAACAGAAACAAACATGAGAAATACTTGTATTTTGGGTGTGTTGAATGTAGCCTACATTATTGGTCTTGAATATTTTAATTAATTATGAGGGCAATGAATGAGTGATGAAAAAAATGAGTAGACAGTTCACCACCCACATAATAAAATCATCTCCCTCAAATCTTCTTGACTTATATTTTTGTGGGTTTGTGTGCAAAAGGTCAGTGTCAACACCAGAACGCGAGTATAATCAGTGGTATAGAAACCTGCGGATAACATCAGCCACTTTCTGGATTTTGTTGTGTGGATCGGTCCGATAGAAAGATTCAGAGTATTCCACACAGATCCCCTCTTTGTGCGCTGCGTCCAGGAAAGACGCCATGCCATTATTGCCATAGTCCGAATCTGACCGGACAGCACCTATCCAGGTCCACCCGAAGTGTTTCACCAGTTTGGCCAGCGCATCAGCCTGGAACTGGTCACTGGGGATTGTTCTGAAGAAACTCGGGTACTCCTGCTTATTGGACAAGCATGCACAAGTGGCAAAGTGGCTCACCTAAAGCAAAACAAAACAGTGTAATTCTATAATGGCACACTTAAAGAAAAGTCAGGACTGGCTTTCATCAAACACAAAGTTCACCATAAATTGAAAATATTTACTTGGGGGATGTTAAAGGGCCCGATGATGCGTGACATGCTGATGGATGGCGTGGACCCAGACTCACCAATGATAGCCATCACTGTACCAGATTGTGAGCAGTTGTCACCAGTGTAAAACACCGGGTCCAGGCCATTTGAAAGTTGGAATGCCACATGCACCGGCCATGACCACTGAGGCGCAGGCATCGTGGATCTGATAACCGAGCCTGATGCCCGGCAGCAACTTCGTGCTGTTGTTAATCTCCTCGATGGCGAAGATCATCGCGCGTGAGAAGCGCAGTTCACGGGAAATGATACTACACACAGACACTCATGTCACTGTGGGAATTTACACATGATGAAGACAATTCACAATTTAACAGGAAATGCTCGATAAATAATTGCAATTCATTGTTACAGGTAACAACTGAAACGACATTTGGGAACCAAATATTTAAGAGTTGCCTGACCAACATAATTTAAAATACTTTTTAAAATGTCAAGTCTTCACTTGTTCTCATTCTGATAAATATCAATAAATCAGATGTTAACCACACTTGAAAAAAAAAACCCCACAAAGACTGATATTTTCCTGTAGTCACTCTTTTCTGTTTTTTTGTTACTATAGGCACTTGTAATTTATAGGAGAAAATACTGAAGAATTAATAAATTATTGCACCACAGTCATTATATACAATAAAAATCACCCAGAGACTATTTCTGTTTTGGTCCTCTAAAATAACACTTACCACACCACAATGTAACAAATAAAACAAGACAGTAAAGTTTCAATATTACACAAAGATTTGCACCATGATGACAAACATACAACATTTCTTTCTTTATGCAGTCTGACATCCTTTATCCCCCATTTCTCCATCTTACTAACCTCCCTGTGCATCTCAGTGGCTCAGGCAAGGTGGTGTAGTTATGCTCCACTGTGTGAATAAGTGGTGTATGGAGAAAACCCCTCCAATAACATAGTCACCATCCATTGAGAACACAGGGAGACGAGTGGTACCTGCAGCTTACATTTCACAGATGTAGCCTCAGTACTGACCCCAGCATTAGACCTAGCTTCTGTGAGCACAGCCCTTTGTTTCAGACCCTCCCTATAACCATTCACAACAAGAGCTGAGTTCAGCTCAAACAAACTCAGAGCCAATCTAAGGCCAATAAAGAGAGCTGAGATCTCCATCCCCAAAGTGTCTGCATGTGGGCATAAGTGTGTTTTCACAGATTTATATACTTTTCAAACAAAGGCCCCACGCTTTACGTCAACTTACTGTACATCAGTTAAATCACATGTATGTCCTGAGAGAATTGACAATAAAATATCTGGGTCTCGACCTTGATCTTAAGTTGTTTGTTTAATTCAAAGTTTTTACCTTGTTTTACGGCACA
>NW_026117949.1:0-23834 GCF_001640805.2 Lates calcarifer
AGACACTTTTAATGTTGGAGCTGCTCTGATTGATTGCGGCCAGACACTGCTGTCTTATCCCTACAGTGGAGCAGATGAGCAGCAGAGAAGACAGAAATATAGATGAGTAATACGAGTTTTCAAACTTCTGAAGAAGATTCAGAACTTTAGGTTTTTGCTGAGTTACTGACGTATCATTTGATATCACAGAGCAGTGGTTCCCAACCTCTCTAGCACTTCACCACTTTAAAACTCCTCTGATTCTTCCATGCAGTGGTGAGGTAAAAGGATCTCATGTTTTAAAGGAAAAAGTAAAGATTACAGTCATATAATCCACAATCCACCGAAAATGAATGATGACAAAGAATTAACGCATAGCAACATGAATGAATGAATCTAATGTACCTGCATGTGTATGTGGTGAAGTCTGAGCAAACCCACATTTGTATCGTAAATAAAATAAAATGACAAATGAATAAATAAAAATCTGTAATGATCTTGTGACCTTGGCTGGGTCTCCTGGACAGTGTAGGGGTCCAAGGTCCTGCAATGCTGGAAGACTGCCAGCAGAAGTACAGTTGTGAGAGGAGAGCAGACCAGCAACAGTGGAGATTAGTGGCCGGCAGCATGGTCTCTTGGGAGTTGCAGTGCTACTGGCAAGGAGGAGGAGGCATCACTGAGCCATGAATGGAACTTTGTGCACATGCATGTGTTCGTATGGAAATGTGCATGTGTGTGTGTGAACAGAACAGTGAGCAAGCGAGTGGCTCTGTGTAATCCGCCTGGTATATATTGTGTGTGTGTCTGTGTATGGCGAGTAGGAATCAGCAGCTGGCCTCGGTTTGAGTGTCTCTTTGGGATGAGTAAAATATCAGTCAGCACACACACACACACACACACACACACACGGCTGCCAATCCACTCTCTCTCACACACACAGTTACACACAAAATGTACAGTTCTGTGCTGACATACATACACTGGCACATTTTGGATCTCCTCCATTTCCCATCCTGCACACACACACACACACACACAGACTCAGCAAGAGGGCCAGACCAGTGTGCTAAATAAAGACAGACAGTAGAACAGATTTTCACACCCAGCGGGGCCATTAGCAGCTCAGTTAGACCACCAGCAAACTTCCATCCTCATCAGCATCACAAACACACACACATCCAGACACCTGCCATCAAAGAATGACACATTGCACCACACACAGATTATGTAGACATAAACAAATCAACTTCACACTGATACAGGCATCCACATACATATAAACGCTCAATTGCGCTCACACACACACACACACACACACACACACACACACACACACACACACACACACACACACACACACACACATTTGTATTATTTGTAGTATGGTTGGTATGGAGTCCATCAGCACCAGTGAGTCAGTTTTAGTAAAAGTGTAAAAAGTATAGTCCTGCACCTGTGTGTGTGCATGTGTGTGTATGTGAATAGGGCCCCAGGCTACAGCTGAAATATGTATGTTATGTCCGGAGCGCTTGGCCCCTGAGGATTGAGGTAGGAAGGAGGTTGCTACTCTGCCACCACAGCACCACAGCCTTGTGGGAGCTAAAAATTAGCCTTGTGTGCGGCAACCACCTGCTTTTGCCCGTGAATATTCAGTTGTATGTTCTGCACTAGACTCTCCAAAGCTTAGAAAAGGCATCATCTCTGACAAAGCTGACAAGCTCTCAGAAATACTCAGAAACTCGGGTGTGTTTATTGAAAAGATGTATTTTCATGAAAATTACAAGAGGACATTTCCTTGACAGCGGACAAGATAGACAAGTGATTGAACAGGCAAGATTAATTCAACACATCTAGCCTGCATCACCTCCAGTTTAACATGTTTTTGTTCAGCTTGAAAAATAAATTGTGAGATGGTCTGGAGTGCAGCGTACAACCTTTGTCTGAGATCATAAATAGATTGTCATGCAACAGTAGCATGAAAAATCAGTCATCTTAATTCTGAAGTGATTCATGTGAAGTTCAGAGAGTGTTCAGAACAGTGAATAAGTACAAATGAAGTGAAATGTTTCATCAACAGCTATAGGAACCTGATAGAATCTAGAAATATTTCTTTTTGGTTTAGTTATTTTCTTTTAAATGTGTTCTCAACTTCTTGTGCTCCCCCTACTTTTTCAAATTATTTCCCTCAGGTTTTCCATCAATACCATGGGACATTAGAGCCTAAAGACTGATGCTGGTAAGGAGAATTTAAAGGGTTGTTTTTGACCTTTTTAAGCTCTGTATTTGGAGGAAAAATAGCAGAAATGTCCCATACTACAGCTCTTGTTATTTTAGAAGTGAATTCTCCAAGTCCTTCTCAATTATGAATTCTCACCCAGGGTAGGCATTTGTACCTGGCACTGTTCTCATTAATGAGAGCCGATTTAATTGACTGTGTGCCTAGGTTTGTGAGCGTCCGTCTGACACACTAACCTGCACGCACACATGTACGCACCGCGCACGCCCCAGCTTTGACTCGACCCGGGCTGTGTCTCCAGGGGGGCCTCCTCTGGCATGAGCTGTGCTGTATGCAAATGAGGGGGCCTCTATCACACAATAATTGCATTGTATTGCACAGGAAACAGACAGCCGTGTAGTGGGGGCTACAGTCGGGTTGGGCTCAGTCTGTCTGCGGGTTCATTTGTAAGACTGTTCATCTACATCAGAAGTGTATAGTCACTGTGTGTGTGTGACTCTGCATTTCATGTCACGGCTGTGGCGTAAGACAAATGATACAGTATGTTGCTTAAGCCTCATTGATCACTGCTTGTAGTAGTATATGGTATGCACTGCACGTATGTGATGATCCAGTCTCCAGTGGCTGGCACATCTCCTGTAGGTTATTAAATTCTCAATTCTTCATCACCTCTGATACCCTCAAATACTTTTGCCCCAGAAAAGTTGCCAACTACATCTTTCACATTTATATTCCCTCTGGTTATGTGACAAATATCATTCCCTCTGAGATAAAAATTACTTAATTTTCAGAGATAATTTGTTTCTTATCACCGTTGTATTATGCTGTTATGTTGCTAAAGTGCTGTTGCTAGGTGTAAAGAATATATAGCCAGAAGGTAGTGTAAATTTCAACCCAATTTTGAGAAGTTTCGCAAAATAAAATGCAAATGAATGCATGTTACCATCTGCTGCTGTTGTGTGAATATTAGGAGTTGGTTCATCAAAATAAACATCTGGTGGCACTGATTCTCCAGTTGGGTGCTGGTTAAAAGCAGAATCAGTCATCAATCAATTTCAGAATTGTTGTTGTAATTTATTTTTTTTATAAATTTATTTATTTGGTTTGTTTTAGTTACTACTTCACTCATATTTTTCTGTGAAAGTATTTATTTTATCACTGTAAGAGGTCTTTTCATATTGTAGATTAAAAAAGAGTGAAAAAACTAAATAAAATATCAGGAAAATCAGATGTGGTTATTCAGTAGCTAAATGCTCCTCTATGTTCAGCATCTTTGTCTGACTGCCATTTGGTGGTGGGCAGGTGAAATACAGTGGGTTTAAGCTATATGATTATTTGATAAATGGAAAAATGATTGCATATTAATCATTAATTAGAATAATCATTAATTGCAACCCTAAGCCATTGTGTCAGCACATGTCCCCAGAGTGTTTTTCTCCTGCTGTGTGTGCTGATTCCCCAGTTAGATATCACTGATGAGCTCTCATGGACTTCCTAATGAGAGAGGCTGTTGCAGATACTCATCAGTGATCAATGTTTTCTTTGGCCTCACACCTTCCTGTGGGTGAATGAGTATCTGTGTGTGGGTGATACCATATGCATGCACGCATTTTGTTTGCATATCCCTATCTCTCCCTCTCTCAATGCATTGCTGCCCGTCTCTTCCCCTGCCTCCCTCCTCTTCTGCTTCCTCCCCCCTTCATTCTCTTTTATCTCCCCATCGCAGATAAAAGCAAAGCGCGCATCGCCAGGGAACAATTAGTCTCGGCCATCTCAAATCACTATTGCACATCTCAATCTCCCTCATTTTTGCAGCCTATCTTCCTGTGTGCCAGGCAGAGCATTAACCCACACTGTTTTGGGAGATGTCCAGGCACTCCAAACTCTAAAGGCACCTCAGAGTCTGTTTTACATTTTATCTCTGTTATGCATCTGTTAAGCCCTCTGTCTGCCATGCTGTTCTCTCATCATTTTCACTAGCTTTTTTCTCCTGTTTCTCTTAACCCAAGTTTTCCTTTTTCCTCTGGTTCATCATGTATTCATTCTTCACACTGACAGACTTCACTTTGCAGTGTGACTTTCTTATTAGCCATGTCTGTTTGTGTGTGTTTTTTTTTGTTTGTTTGTTTGTTTTTTTCTTTTCTTTTTATGCTTCTGCGGTGTGGAGGCTCTCTTCATGTTTGACTAGCTTAAAGGATCAGATTTTAATAGAACACAGCACAGTCAGGATGTCAAGGGGAACAATTTTGAACTTGAAAATGCTAGGTAGTAATGCATGTTGAATCTATCAGATCAATACTGTGTGGTGCTTTACTGAGTCTCCTCTGTCTTCTTCTATTTGTTATAAATATTTATTCATGCCGACCGGCCTGCGGTCTGGCAGTGTGCTCAGGTTAACTAAAAGTCAGGCAAGTTTTTAAATATGCATCAGGGTGGTGCTTGGATTTATGAATATTCATTCTTGACTTATTTAGATATGTCATTCACTTTTGACCTGCAAACAACTACTGTTCATATACTGATAATTTGGTTCTTGATTTTATTCATATTAAATCTTTGTATGTAACATGCTTTATCAGCTGGGATTTGTTTTTTTGTGAAGGCAAAAATATTTATACTTTTTCTACTTGATTTTCCAAATCATTTCAGAGTTTTTGAGCATAACTTAAAGATTGAATTTGCCACAATTAGTCTTCTGCTTTTTCATAACTTCTCTTGAGAATGTGTGGTTGCAAGTTAATTTGGTACATCTACTGTAGCTAAAACTTCCTACTATAAATCCTTCCTTCATAAATGTATGTTTTAGTCATGTTTATTGACCTACCTATGGGACCTACCTAACATTGTGTTGGTGATGCCCAAGTCGTGTGGGTTGCTGGATGGGACCTCCGTGGATCTGGCTTGTTCCAGCCCATCCCACATCCACCTGATCAGATTTGAATCTGGGGTCAACACCTTGGACTCTTTGTAATGTTGCTTTGAGCCATTTCTGAGCACTTTTTGTGTTGTGGTGGATGTATTTGTCTTGCTGGGGGAGGCCCCTGCCACTGGGGAGAGCTGTTGCCTCAGGGGGAAGCTACCTCATGTTACTCTGGTGGTGTTAGTACTGTTCTACCTATTGAGAAATCTGCATCAAAATAAGCATATAATGTACTTCCAGAAGTCTCGGAGTGAAAGTGAAAAGCTTGTAAATCATATTTGGTCTCTCACTCTATTTTACTTTCATCCCCTATTTTCCTCACCATTCCTTCACTCTTATCTGTCTACCTCCAGTGGGTTTGTCGAGCTGAAATAGAAGAACTAAATATCAGCACTATAGATCATTTTGACAGTTTAATTTCAATGGCTGATTATCAGTCAATTTGATAATTATATTGTCCAACCATCCAATTAATGTGTTCTATATTTACAATGATCATCAAGTAAGCTCTCCATTTTTGCATCATTTATCAAGGGTGAGATATTAGAACCACAAGAGACCTTGACAGTTTGTGTGTGAGGCTTCTTGACTGAGATATAAAAATCGATGTCTGTCTGTCTGTCGCCACGTTGACTATGTGCATCACCGTGTGGAGAAGTTGTCATTGGTCTTCCTCAATCCATTCCTTCACACTCAAAAGAGCGTATTCAAGAAATACAGAAAGAGCGAAACAGAGTGGGGGCGAACGAATGATTAAAGGATTTCATGCCTCCTCCTCGGCTTTACCGCTCTCCTGTCTGCCCTGTCTAGCTGGGAGGAAAGTGGTGCGCTGTGCCAGTGAGTTACTGACACACAAATACACAGAGCAGGAGATGCAGGGCCCAATCCATCATGACTTGAAGCCTCTGCTTCCTCTTCCTTGTTAGCCAGGCATCTCTCACACTCCCAGTACAAGTCAAGATCACCTAACAGGGGCAGCATTACCTTGTGCGTGAGATTAGGTAGCTCCGAATGGGACACGTTCAGATGGAGTGTTCCATCTGGAGCGTGGCAGCTTGGTGTTTACATGCCAGTGGTAATCAAATACAGCAGAGTTAGCTTTGACTCAGATACAATCCTTGCATCTGACCATCTGCAATCTGCTATAATCATATAGATGTACGCATTAACTGCAATTGTCTCTCTGTCTGGTTTTCAGTAGTTTGACAACTGTGTTTGCAGTCTATGCCTACCTTATCATGATGAAAATTCATATGAAGTCAGTTTGGTTCTTTCTCTTGCTAAAACTCCTAATTTTCTCTTGTCATTCCCTGTTTTCATGTGCACATTTGTGCCTTCAGGTTTATGGATGTGTGTGGGATTCAGGAATTGACAGTGTTTCCCCCCTAAAAATCAAAATATTAAGCAATTAAAACATTTCATGTCTGTTATTTACTTCATTTATGTGCAGTTGTTTCAGTTCATCTCAGTGTGAGTCTGAACATTTTGTTGTCATTCTCTCCTCCTGCTCCACGTGTGCGCACCTTAGCTCCTCCGCACGCACACTCATAGTCACTCACAGCAGAAACAGATTGACAACTTGTAATGTTAAGCACACTTAAAGTTCCTGCAAGGGTTATAAGTCTCTCTAAAATTTATGATGGACAGATGTCGACATCAAATGTCAGAAAGTCAGGCCAAAAATAGTTTGGTCTTTCGTTTTTTTGTTTTTTTTTTACGTGCGAATGCCAGCTGCTGATGATGGCATGGAAGCTAGGCCTGGCTAGGACAGTAGAAGCTTGTTATGTCATGTTGGTATGTATATATTATTAACAAAGTGAGAAAGATGTCTCATTAAAGGAAAATTTAATTCCAAATTCTGTTATTTATTCTTTGCAGATGACGTACCTCCCTACTTCAAGACAGAGCCGGTGCGTAGTCAGCTCCACCTGGAACGCAACAGGCTGGTGCTTACCTGCATGGCTGAGGGGAGCTGGCCACTGGAGTTTAAATGGATCCACAACACCACAGAATTAACACGCTTCTCACTAGAGTACAGGTGAGTACAACTGAATAATTTTGATTAAGAAAGAGAGAGAGCGAGAAAGAGCGACAGAGATGCAGATGAATGACTGATACAGGAAGGGAAAATGTGCTTTTGTATTTTTCACAGAGCTGTCATTTTTGTACAAGCATCCTTACTGTGACACAAAGCCAAAATGCAGTATACATTTTTCATTAAAATTGAGTCAGTGTATCCCATAGGCATATGCTATACTTTAATTAAAAATGTACCCAAATGTGTAATTTCATAGAAAATTTCATAGAAAAAAGTTATTTGCTCTAACTACAAAACTGGCTTAAGTAACTAAAAACCTTGCCAAATTGCAGAATAGCAGTTACTTCATTCTGTTCATTCATACCAGTTTATTAATTCAAATTGGCAAGAAAAGAACAAATCTTAAGTCTTGTGTAACAATGATATTTTTAGATAAAACATTTTGACTAAAAAGGTGGACATGTGAAATTAAGGTTAAATGAAACCTCACAATTTCAAATCTTTTGTTCACCTTTATAGTTTCTGTAGTAATTGCTTTCTGTCCCTATAGGGCAGTATATACATTTTTTTCATTATGGCCTACTAAATAAAGAAATAGCTCTTGCTGTTGTGCTTTTTCTTTCACCTCTGCCTCTCTCCCCCTTGTGGATCTGTGACCTCCATCACTGTCTCTGGAGAGGCAGTGAACAAGCGAAAGGTGTGAATGAGGGTTAGGGCACTAGATAAACCGTCTTTAATGGTAACTGGAAGATCCTAATCATGTGGCAAACATTGCTCTTATCTCAGACACCAGTGTGTCTGCACCAAGTGTTTCTGTGTATGTGTGTGTGCATGTGTATACGTGCAGACAGCGTTGCAAATGAAGCTCTCGAGGACTGAAAGAAAGTTCGTTGACACACACTTTGCTGATCTTAGCTGAACTGTTGTGTTCATATGTGAGAAAGAGAGTGCATGTGGAAACAACAGAGGCTCAACGTACAAGCAATATCAGCCTTGTTGATGGAGCTGGGGCTTTCTCCTGACAATCTCTGGAGACAGATAAGAGCAGAGTGGGAACAGGGGATAGGAAGGACAGAGGTGACACACAGATGCTGGAACAATTGATCAGAATGGACTGTACTTGAGAACTGTCTGGTAGAGCCTCAAGGCCCCTCTGACTGTGTTATTGGCTGAGTGATTGAGTGATAGAATGGGTGATTAAACAAGTAGTCAGGCACAAAGCTGTACAGGATCGTGTGTCTGTGTAAGTGAGTTTGTGTATACTGTATAAAAGCATGACTGAAGACATGCAGAATATTTTGAAAAAAACAACAAAAAAACAAAACAGAAAGATGGAGTTAATTGCTAAAATAAAGTGACTAAGATACCCTGCTCCTCAACAGAGACAATTTATCTATTACAACATATTTATACAGCCAGTATTGATTATGTAGCAGGTGAAGTGTTGCTTTTATTGAGTATTAGCAGCTGTGTAATTATGTGTGTTGAAACTGCAAAATATATTGATCTTTGGCAATTGTTCAACTTGAGGTGCTTTTGTTTTTTAGCAGTGCAGTCCATTTGTTTTCTTTCGGTTATATTATCAGCATTTGGCCAGCGCATGATGCAACATGCAACACAGAATCCTACCTGTCTGTATTTTGGGGTATAGCTCAGTGGCACTGGAAGAGGTTTTCAGATTTTATGATAATAAAATTGTACAGTCTAAACCCAGTAGAACTTTCTTTGAGATGCTTGATCTGTTAACATCTGGACTGGCTAGGAGACTCTGCATCTCCTGTCTAACAATGAAAAGGTCTGTTAGTGTAGCCAGATTTTATATGTGTAATAACTTTGTTGAATTAAACAATGTAATGCTGCTGGTACCTGACTTTTCCTGAAAGGCAAAGAAAACTGCCTTTTAGGAAAAGTCAGGTTCTGGTGATACATGGCCATGTTAACTTCACAGAAATTCTACTTATGGTATTTTGCTCTGAAATGTCCATAGACCTACTGTGCTGTAGTGTGTATTTACTGTTTAAATCTGTGGCGCTGTCCATGGTGCTGAAGTAGCAGACAGATTTGTAGTTAAGCTTTTTTCTCTCAGTTCCATCATTCTGCCAGTATTACCTTGAATG
This sequence comes from Lates calcarifer, assembly GCF_001640805.2. NCBI lineage: Eukaryota > Metazoa > Chordata > Actinopteri > Centropomidae > Lates > Lates calcarifer. Next base: position 9,291 of record NW_026117949.1, read on the forward strand.
TATGCTATTCTCTAAACTGTATACTATGAACTGAATCAATATCAGTACACATTTCTATACTATATTGTACGTATACTCTATATATGATCAAAGTAACAATGTGTAGTTGAAAAAGACTGAGAGGATCATAAAAACACAAGACAAGAACCTTATTAAAAGACAAAAAAATAATACAACGGCCTGCACCAATAGGAGCCAGGATTATTATTTTGAGTCAACATCCACTTGTCCTCAATTTCTATTGTAAGAACGTACATGAAGTGTTTCTCAGAAGGACTTGTGCATTCACTGCTTCTTGGATTGCACTGCACTAAAAAAACATTTTGATCCGCAAGTACCCTGATAAGAAGAGGGAGTGTATTTCTTACCATATTTCAGTTGTACAAAATGAAGGAATTTGATGTGAAAAGTTAATTAGCCTGTTGTTTCATCCAAAATTGGATGTCCCCCCTCTTCAAAACTCATTACTGCACTGCTGGTATTGCTGGTGGAATAAATTTAACTCGTTAGTAGAGAAGTCCATCCTGCACAAAGAGATATAAATATACCAAAATACTAACAGACGAGGTGACAGTTTTCCTCAAATCAGATCAAATAGTGTTTCTGTGTGTCTCTCTGTGTGTGTGTGTGTGTGTGTGTATGTATGTGTGTGTTTGTTTGTGTGTGGGTATGCAGTCCTCCTCATTGCTTGAGTCAGCCTTTCTCTGCGCCAGGAGCCCTTGAGCAGAGCAGACCCCCATATTAATGAGGTTATGGTAAAGGTCCCCAGTGCTGAGTGCTGTTTTAAATATTGACACCATGCGACTTGACCTTGTGTCCTCTGGCAGCCGATCAATACTGCAAGGTATGTGCATGCGCAGGCATCACTATTCAGTATGTAGCTGTGTGTGTGTGTGTGAGAGAGAGAGAGAGAGTGTGTGTGTGTGTGTGTGAAGGAGAGAGAGTGAGAGAGAGTGCTGGAAGAAGTAAGAGAGTGGCACAGTTTTAGCGATCTGCTGTGGAGAGTGCCACTCCTGGGAGAGAACCGGCTCAGCATTGACTGCTGTCAGATAACAGCAATATCACCTGCACACCATTTGAGAGTCAACCAGCCTCACTCACGTGCAATCACTCATGTATTCACAGCATTTGGCTGGCATCACACTTTCTTTGTTACCAAATAATCTTTTAAAAGATTTATCTCCAAATTGAAATTCTACTTAATTAAGATTGAAGATTATATCCAATACAATTAAGGATTTTTGAACTCATCAGCCAGAGATTCATCCCACACACAGTGCTTCAGTGGATCAATTAGTTTATAAATACACAGCATAGCACCACAGCTTCCTGTCACATGACCAAAACCTCAAGGGCGATTACCTGGTACACCACCAGTCTTTATGCTGCTGATTAACCTAGAAACTTAATTAAGAAAGTTAATTATTAATCAAACCTCAAGAGTCATTTTTGTTTGTCAACTTGTTCTCGGCTGGGTTGGCGGAGTGTAGCCTCTGTTTCCTGTAGGGAATCTAAACTTTCCCCCAATTTTCATATTGTAATGAGATGGACGGACAGAAATAATAACAGGAAAAAAAGTATAAAAGGACTCTACAAAGGCAGGAAAACAAAGCAGATGTAATCTAATCACCAGTCACTCACAGAAGAAAATGAAATGGCATTATGGAGAGGACATGACAGCCCCAGCATCACAAGTTTATTCTGATTGACTTTTCATCTCTGTGTACTTACTGTCCCTTGTTGTTGTCAATTTTTGAGGAGTGAAAATTAGTTTTCACTACAATGCAGTTCCAACAAAAGAAGTGCTTTCTTGGTCAACACTGCTTTTCATAGTCAAGGCAGAAAAAAAAAAAAAAAACACATAGAAAATGAGATTAACATTTTGACAGCCAGAGTGTCACACTGGTCTCTCCTGTAATGACTGGTATCTGTAAAATGTGACAATGTGTTCAAAAAGAAGCCTGTAATACATTTGGATTGTGTGGAAAAACATGTTTTTTGTAAGCAATAGACAAGTGCTATAGATAGATATATAGATGAAGTTGTAGTCATCTGTTTCCTGAAAATCCTCATTCCCCATCTTCCAGCCTCTCGTCACACTCTTGGTCTCTCTCTCATCCTTCTTTGTTCATCCTGTCTGCCTCAGTTTAATCCACTCATACATGAACCACTGCTGAGTATCCATATTTATTTTTTTAAATAAATATAATTTCATGGTGGCTCTGAACAAATTAACACAAGTTCAGTGTAATATTATTCCATGTCTGGAGGGAGGAGATGACGAGCTCAGCTTGCTAACTAGATGAAGATGACAGAAAAATAGGAGGGAATGTAGTGGTAGATGACAACATGTTCTGTCTTTGTGTGTGTGTGTACATGCATGTGTATGTGTGTATGTGTGCAAAATGATATCTGCCTGTGAACTCTACACATCAACAAGTATTCTGATGATGTGGTAGACGATTGAGTGTTAAACCATTTTCTTTAATGAATAAATATTACTTCCGAACCTAACTTAAGACAGGATTGGATATTGTTCTGTTAATTGTTTTTCCTCTCTCCCTCCCTCTCTTAATGTTTACTGGTTCCAACTCTTGCCACATAATCTCAGCAAGAATAGATACCAAATTATGTTCAAAGAAAAAAAAAAAACACCTTTATTTTCAGCCAATTTGGCTGCCATAGACAGTAATTTGTCATAAACAATCCCAAAATCCCCAAAATGAGAACAAATTGGACACTGTTACAATCTTCCTTTCATATTTTTCTTTTTGTATTCTCCATGAATAACTCAAACTTACAGCCAAAACAGTTTGTTCGTTTGCATGTTGCAACCAGGTAGATGTTCTGTGTGTGTGTGTGTGTGTGTGTGTGTGTGTATACATATACGTGTGTGTGTATAAATCAGAAGGAAAGTTAAGTTGCACGCATGGAAAAGGAAAAGAGATGAGGAATAAACAAAGCATCAAACCTTGAGATTCAAATTTCACTCTCATTTTACATTTAATCCTCCCTGTATGTTGTTTTCTTCAGTTTGGCACTATTCAGCACACCTCACAAATCCACACGTTGCTCTTACTGCTGCTGCTCTTGCTGTTTCTCAGTTCCAGATTCCATTGTTTCATCACGTTGAGTGAAATTTTGATATATTATTGTGCCAGTTTGCAACAGCACTTCTCTAATGAATCTATGTGCATTTCCTCCACATGCTCTTATTTCTATTTTTCAAAAGGCCAGTGGAGACTGTGGAGAGCACTTTAACTGTGAATAAAAGTATTAAATGAAAACTAAATGAAATAAATAATAAAACACGTGGAGCCACTTAACTTGATGAGATGACAGGTCCTTGAAAAATCTTGTGTTATATATTCATGTACAGAATGTGAGATAATAGACTTTCCAATCCGTAAGCAACAGAAATTGTCTTTTGTCATCCATTTTGTCACCATGTTAGTTCTAATAAGATCAGCGATATTCTTGCTAAGGAGAAAGAGTAGCAGTAACATCCAGTTTCAGGCAAAAAAAAAAAAAAACTTGCTTGCTCTTGGATCTGCACTTGAAACACATCATGTGAGGACATCATGCAGGGCTCGGACAGAGCCAGCCAGGCAGCATCTCTCGCTGGATGACCTTAATGGATTCCTCTCTGTAACTAAAAACGTCCATTTTCTATCTCCCTGGCATTCTTCTCCACAGCCCCAAGACACAATAGATTTTTTTTAACCTTCTCTCTACCCCCTTGCCATTGCTCACTCCTTGTTTTCTATGGTGGAGTGGAGTGAGTCAGAAAGTGTAACTGAGGGGGTGAGAGAGAGAGAAAACAGCCTTTGTTTTGCATGTACTGTGTTTGTATATGTCTGAATGAGTTTCAGGGTCATTGTACCGTCAGCAGGTACAACTGCTTTTCTAAAAGGCGATCCAGAGCCAGCACTATGGAACTTTTCTGTATGAGCACAAGGTCGTGTGATAACATCAACAACTAGACTCAGTGTTCAACTGTTCACCTTAAACAATTTTCTCTGACATCATGACTATATGAGGATGTCCTATTTAAAAGGATGTGTTATGAGTAGTTATGTTTCTTTGAACTATCATACTGGGACACAGCTGACACAGAATGGTAAGATTTTGCCCAATAGTGTGTCTACAGTTTGATAGAAACATACTGATGAGGTTTAGAGGGTGCAGTCAGTGTTACTGTCTTGCTGCTTCTGTCTGATTTAAACTGACCAACACAATCCTCTAAAAGAAAATTAATGGCTGTTGGTATCACATCGTACAGTGATTACAGTACACAACCTGTGTCACAGAATTGATAGAAAAGTGCAGCAATGAAAAACTAAAGTCTTTGCAAGCATCCAAGATTAGTGTTAGATCCTTTGGAATGTAGAATTATACACAATAGCAGCATGAGTTGAGAAATGAAGTCATTCGGCTGATCATCACCTGATTTAATTAAGCACCCACTCACAAACCAGAGCTGCCTGGTTTCAAACATCAAGCTGTTTTTGCTGCTGCTACTTTCTCTTGTTCTAAAAATGTTCAGGACTGGAGCCAATGCAATACCTACAGCACTGTCTCCTAGAAATGACTAATATATCCAACCAGTTCTGCCGCCCAAGTTGTATTTTGTGCAAAAAAACAGAGAAAACATTGTAAATTAACAATGATACTGAATGAAATTTTCCCTTACGATATCTGCTTTGTCATTACAATATTTATGCATAACTAAGACACAATTAACCATTTTCTCCAGTATGCTCAGGCATCCACAGCACCTAGCAAAGGTTATGAAAAGAGTCTTAGTTACATACTGAAAAAGTCAATAGTGGCTTAAAAGATGAGACATAAAGTGCTTGCCAACTGAAATCACATCTAGTCATCCTCTTTTTGCAGTCAAAAATAATGTCAACATGTTTTTAAATGTATTGTTAATAGTTTTATATTATCAAAAGGAAGAAAAAAGGTGTTTAGGGAAATGTCCCTTTTTGTCTCAGGTGGCTGGAGGGGCATGTGTCTGTGTTTGATTGACAGCAGCTGGCAGGCTGAGCTCCAGTATAGATCTTGTGTGCAACAGTAGCAGCAGGGGAACGGTTGAGACCAGGTAAACAGACTTAAGCTTAGAGGGCATGAGCATTCAAGAGTATGGACCACACCAGCATCTAAACTAGCTAATTGGCTCTCGAGCATACCATGTCTGTTCATGCTTGTAAGTTGGGTAAGAAGGAGACCTCAGCAGGAAAGCTAATGTGCATTGTTCTTCAAAGTCTGTGGCTGTAGTGTTGTGTAGCAGGCTGCTGTCCGTCAAACAAATTCTCCATTTACATAGATGAAGATTCCAATGAATTAATGTAAAGATACGGGGCACCATCATTAAACCTATAAAATATACATTTTATCCCATTTTTTTCTCAAAGGAGAACATATTTTTGTTAGTGTTGGCCATCAGAGATTTCTCTGTATAGAAGTCTATGTAACTCTGGGGCAATCAGCTTTTACTAGGATCATAGCTGGTGAATTGTAGAGAGAGCATAATAATAAAGCAGACAAATCAATATATAACAAGGAGTGACAAAGCACAGTTGGCAATTGTTTGTGTATATTGTCTCCATCAGACAGTTGTCCAGCAGTTTTATCCTTAGAAAAGATATGTGGAGGCTGTCCCTCTTGGCCTGTGGACAAATTACCCTCTATTGATTTCCAGTAGCTTAAGCCAGTAGTCCCCATTACCTGTCATGTGTTGTATGTGGTGGGTATTAACACGAGAGAACAAGATCAGGGTGAAGACTCTCCTGAAGAGTTTAGAAGACATCACAGTATGTGATTCAATACACTTTCAAAGGACACCTCTTCAAAAATATTGAATACATCATTGATTTTCTTTTGAAAATGAGCTGCTTTCAGAAATCATCTATAGCTCAGTGAAGAGCTGGAAAAGTGTATGTTCGATTTTGTGTCAATGTATTTGTCACACAGTGGCATTTCGCGTGACTTGTTTTCTGTGATGGATATTTTAAGTCATGATATGAACAGCACAAGCATATAATCATCCTATTAGAATAATTACACACATCAATCCATCATGATCCATAAAATAAATAAGTAATTAGGCTGTCAGAAGTAATAATTTGCCACTGCTGCTGCTTTTGTTTATATGGTACTAGAAGCTGTTAAAGTGTATACACAAGGCTGCGAGTGAACTCATTAATGAAAGTAAAGTGACATCAAACTGTTATAAGGGGGTGATGACCTTTTCATAAACTCCAAACAATAACAATAGAATACAAAAGCATCATTACAACTGAGCCGTGACATGCTGTAGGATGCGTCTGCTTTTATTATGAGCTTTAAAATAATTGTTGCATGACGTGATGCACTGCAAAAGATACACTTTTAGGTCAGGTTTCAAATTACTTGCTGTGTTTAGCAGAGAAATGACATGAACCCAAATGACGGGAAAAATCTTTAAAACGATAGTAAATGCATTGATGCAAGGGATAAAAGATGTGAATGTCATTATCAGACCATCCCAGATTTATGACGCTTTATAATGTATCATGATTTATTCTCATCCAGTTACGATATAATTGCAATGTCCTTGTGAGGTGTATGTGAGGGTTTATAATCTTCCTGCATAACCAACAATTTAAGTAAAATGTTATTGGAGCTAACCTCCGGCACAGGCATGATGTTATTATAGCAACAGTCACTATAAAGTGGACTGCAGCCATCTTCCATCAAGGATTATAGCTTTGCCAATCATCCCCCCAGCATCTTTATCTTTCCCTCCCTTTTTCTCAGTCCCTTTCCATCTTCTCCATCCTCTGCCTTCCTCCCTCTTTAGCCCACTTTATAACCAGTCCCCTCTTTCTCTCGTCCCTCTAGCCGTCAGCCTGCCGCTCCTCCGTCTAATCATTTTTCCTGAGTGGGGCTAATTAAAGGGGATCTGACGGAGTGCGCTGACCACAGGAACATCAATCAATCTCTGTCCAACACAGCGAGCCCCCGCTGACTCCCCCAACCTGCTGCCAGCGCGCAGCTCCGCAAAGGTTAATTGTATTCATTATATAAGGGACAGGGCGAAAGAGGGAGACAGTGAGCGAGACTGTGAGAGAGAATACTGTCTAAAGTCACCCTGAAGATTCTGGCTTTGGGGTGAATTCTCAGTAGGCCTCAGCGGGGTCAAACTTGGAGCACCAACACCACCTGTCATCTACTTCTCTCTTAATATCTGAGTCTTCTCCACACAACTCCAATGTGACTAGCACCTTTGTCACTCCCTTCTCTAACCTGCTATTCTATCATTTATTCACCTCATCTCCCTTCCATCCCTGCATAACACATATACGTAATTGTATTAATTTAGTTGATGGAACATATGAAGGGAGTCACACATCATTAATAGAACCTCCTGATTAGTTGATTAAGCCTCAACAGACTTTGGGCTAAAACTCATTTAGTCCTTGGGGTCCAACTGACGCCGCTGCTAATGAGGTTTGATACCGCTTCATTTTTTGTTATAGATATTAACAGCCTTCCAACACACCCAACCATTTGTTATAGCAGCACTATTTCCATTCGCGAGCAGCTGTCTCCAAAGCACGGAGGCAACTTTCAAGGCATTTTCAAGTGATCAAAATAACACAGGTGAAACTGTGCTATGTGCTGACATTAAGAATTTGGCACATAATCAGACTGAATTACCATTTTGGTTCATTTTAGCCATTAGGCATTTTCAGTTTGGGACAGGGAGATGTTGTTCTGGATTAACCAATCAGGAACAAGACATTAGGTGGAGCCTGGGGGGGGGGGGGGGGGGGGCAAAACACAGGGCCTTGACACAGGACACCACTGTTTGTTTCCAGTGTGAATAATAATAATAACCAACATTGTTTCTTTTGCTTTCCACAATTCCACAACCTTAACTGCATGTTTCTTATTGTAACCATGATGACAAAGGTCCTCTAACCTCAAGGAAGTATTTATTTTAACCCAAACCACAAACTTTTCATAAATCTAACCAAGTAGTTTTTGTGCTTAAACCTAACCGTATCGTGACTGTTTCACAAACTACATCGCATGTTCATTATTGTCACCCTGATGAAAGTCTCATATATCTGCTGCTGGTACACTCCTATTGGTCACATCACAAGGGTAGGGGCAAACCACCTGTTTGGTTGAGGACATGTGTGTTTCAGAGATCTGGAACCAGACCACTAGCGAGGGTTGCATTGATGTCCTTTTTTGATGTTAGTGACAAAGCAAACCAACAGGTGGCTGCTATGAATTAATGTTACTTGTGTCTTGCACTTTGCAATGTGGCCAGAAATTTGAGAGTGGATAAACATAACAAATGCAGATGCTTCCATACCAAGTGGCAGGGGGTAACTGAACGGTTTAATGAGTATAATGAGTGTTGGCTCTCTCCGCTACTATCATTGGAACATGGTGTTCCATTAAGTTCAGAGACTTGGGAACTCTCAGCACATTGAAGTTGTTCTGATGGCTCCTGGTTGGATGTTGTTTTTTCCTTTAGTTTGTCACCCATTGGTATTTATGTATATTTGATCATTTGTAACATTACTCTGAACAGCCCTAAAGGCATCAGATGCCTGGTACTACTTTAAAGCGGGATTTTTGTCAGACTGATCAAAATCACAGGCACTTCAAAAAATAATCTGGTTCTCTGTGGACAGGTTTGTTAAAATATTAAAATTTCATATTAGATTTCATCTCATAAAATTTGTTTGGTTAGCTAAATTTTCACAGCGTCCTAGAAAGTATCTTTTTATTTTGCTTTCTTCTCTCTTTAGCCTGTGGCAGTCTCTGAAAAGTTGTGCCAAAATTTTTTTTTAAAAATCTGTTTATACATTTGTAGTGAACTGCTGAGCAGTCAAGAGGAGTGCTGTTTTTCACAACAGCATACACAAATATTAATGCCTTTTTAGAGGAACAATTGTCATGATGGCTCCTGTTATATGACTGCCTAGTTCTCAATTTTAGCCAAACTTCTCTGTGAACAGCTTGTTAAAAGTGCCTCTAAACTGCTTCTCTTTTATTCACTTGCACATTTGTTGATGCAAAGAAAAAACTAAAGGTTAAATCACAAAAAACCCAACTTTTTAGACAAATTGCATTTGGTTACTGTAGAGACCATTATTACCTATCACTGTGGATTATGCTCAGACGTTCTGCCTGGCAGTGTGCTAAGCACTCTTCAGTACATATCGTGCAGAAATGTGACAGCAAAAACGACAAGCACACGCCTAGTGGCAACTGTTTTACTTTCCAGAAGAAGTATTTATTTTGACAAGAATTTGATGTGCTAGAGTGACTCAAATTAAACATGTACAACTGCTGTAGGCTAATTCACAACTTCTACATGTTGCGATACCATCTAACATGCCATTAGAGACTGTCTGTGCAACCACTTTAACAGTTGGCTGCTCCGTGTAGCTCCCACTGCACCACCATTTATTAGTTATTCGAAAGCTGTTGAGAAGTTGATGCCTGGTGATCTGAACAGCCTGGATGCCTCATCTCTGAAATGAAGTACTTGAATGACTCAAACATCTAATGACTCAAACACTATCCTGGTGCAGTTATGGTCATATTTTAGATATACGCCCTAGTGTTGATCCCAAATGAGTATCCATAGGAATCTCTTCCTTGAAGCTAATAGACTGGTCGTTCATTCACAAGTGATGCTTTCTAACTGTGGAATCTACAAACTGTTATACCTACACACAAAGGACCTTTAGGGTTTCAGTATGCTTGAAACAAACTAGTTTGTACGACTTGTCATTTTGAATGGCCACTTATAATCATCATACTATCCTCTTGGCTGAATCACACTCTGTGAGTAGCTGTCTCTCTCTCTACAAGAGCTGTGTTTCTTTTGCGTCTTTGTAGTCTCAATGCAGTGAATCATACAAGTAAGGATAGTAGTGAGCACTTTTTGAAAGTGCCTCCTCAGAGGCATTCATGAAAAAATGTGGACTCATGGATGTCCAAATCCAAGCATACTGATACTTTTACATGTTACCTAACATCTCTACCATGCAAGTGAGAAAAATTGTACATTCACTGAACTGAAACACAGAAGAACAGTGTATATTCCTCATGATCCCCAGCTTCTAGAGCCAGTAGTGCTGTCGTTATAACAAACATGCCAAACTCTGTTCAGAATTCCTGGTATTTTCAAGTTTCCTCACTGGGTATCATAGATGAGCACTGATTTTCAATTATTTCTAAGTTCTTCTAATGGATTTGGCATCTTTTTGTAGTAGATTGTCCACATTCACCAAAGTTACATAGTACAAGAGCAGGCGTTCGGGGCAAAAGGAAAATAGTTGCTTTAAATGTGCACTATTGTAAGTATGTTTTTAACTGTATTTACATGTTTTCAAAACTGTGTTATTGTAAATAGTATAGAATAACATAAGTAGTATTTTTTACTGTGATTTCACATTTGTCTATGGCAACTTGCAAGACAAATTTTAATTATAGCATTACTGGAGCAATTGCAAAATAAATAAGAGCTAGTATTTTTACCATCCTCACTTACCACTTATTCTCTTGGCATCAGATGTGTCTTAAGATATGGCATACCTCAAGTCAGAGGTTAGTCTACATAGTGCAGTCCTTGTCACACAGCAGCTATGTAAAGTATATGTTACGCTGCCTCCGAATGGCAGGGAGGCAGTACTGCCTCCACAGCTGGACACTGAAATCAAGGTCATGGAGGGGGTGTCAGCATCTGGGGACATTTAGCTTCAACCTTCGTCCCAGTGGATTTTGTGGAAATGTGCTTGTGCGTGTGTATGTTTGCATAGAGGACATTTTAGAAGTGTTTGTTGTCTGCGCCTGTCTACGTAAGTGTGTGTCTTGGGGGAGAGCTTCTCTGTGGTAGCTGGGTTAGCCTCTTGTGCATCATTATCACTGGAATAAACAACAGCTAAGCTCCGATGTCCTCTGTGCCCTTGTTCCTCTATTAGGTCTTAAGTGTGTGTGTGTGTGTGTGTGTGTGCTTACAAATTTACAAGCAAGCGCACATGCACTCACATAAGAACCCTTTTGATTTCTTCTTTTGTCTTAATTAGGTTACCAGTTCATTGTGATTTAAGAGAATTCTAATTTGTGTCTTATGTCTGTGTGCTTATTAAAGGTACCTAATCCCTTCACTGGACCGCTCCCATGCTGGGATTCTACCGCTGCATCGTCAGGAATCGGGTGGGAGCCCTTCTACAGAGGCGCACAGAAGTACAGGTGGCCTGTAAGTATCCACAAGGGATGCAGGTGAAACACAGATAAATGGATAAATAAATGGATGAATGATGGAGAGTGAGAGAGGAGCGTGTGCATGTTTGTGTGTGTGTGTGTGTGTGTGTGTGTGTGTGTGTGTGTGTGTGTGTGTGTGTGACTGCCTGCAGAGTACACAGTATGCCCACACTCTGTTTGGTTGCCTTTGTATCAAGGACTGACAAGGGAGGGACAGATCCTGGCAGGGTGAAAGATCTACCTGCATCTCATTCGGGGTGTTATCAACCCGGACAGCTGTTCCACTCAGCATTCTCATTAGATTGATATTGTTGCCGTGGTTGTTTTTAACTTTGCTTCATTTCAATATGACCGTCGCTTATTTCATTCTCTCTCTTTTGTCAACAACATCTGTCGTTTCTTGGCGAAAATGGGGCTCAGATGCACCGTGTTTCGGAACATTTTCAGCGCCAGTTTCAAGGCCGCCCGGCTCCCTTGTCTTGTTAACGAGCTATTACAGACGCGCCGCAGAGGTGTCTGGAGCGTTGTCACATCGAAGCCACCCCCACCCCCCATAGGCGAAAACCGTCCTACAACCATTATCCTGCCTTCCCAGGATACGCCAGGTTCATTGGTTTCCCCTTGTTCCAGCGACATTTGAGTGGATGTGACACACCGCTGTACCTGACTGAACAATGCAGCTAACCAGGCGTGAGAGAGAAAGAGAGGGGAGAGAGACAGAGAGGATTTAACAGCCCCACTGGTCCACTTCTTTAGTATTGGGCAAACATAGTGCTGTTGCTGTTGCCAGCTCCTTCCTCCTGCATGTTCTCTCTCCTCCAGCAGTCTAACTCTTTGTAGCTTCCATCACAGTTTCTTTTTGTTGCTTTCCTCCCTCTCTCTTGGACTTTGTCTGTTGTCTGGCCACCACTGCCTTTCTATTTATTTCTTGGCTTCCACCCCACTGTTTTTCAGTTTCTCTTTATTCCCACCTCTTCCATTTCCATAATTCTCTTCTTCCCCCTCATCAGTTGCTCATGAAGGGGTAATGGATACTGAGGCAGAGTAAAAAGGAGAATTAGGACACCTGCAGAAGAAATGGATGAGATAGACAGGGGAGGGAAAGGGAGAAAAAAAGATAGAAAGGGGGAGATGGGGGAGATCTCTTTTGGAAGCTATTCCATTGAGGCAGCACAATTAGGATTGCGGAGACACACCTCGGAGAAAGGAAAACATGCAGAGGCATTAGAGATTAGGGAAGGGGAGGAGGACATCACATTGCCGAAACTGCAGATCAAAAGTCAGGGGATTTGCACACTTCCCAGATTTTCATTTAAGCTAAGCACCACAGCTGCACCGCAAAGCCAGATTACCTTTTTTATTCTCTTTGAAAGAGAGCGAGAGAAAGAGAGGGAAGGAGAAAAGATTGCCATCGATGCACAACCACTCCAACATCCCTAGTTCAAAGCCCCAGACCTTGATCCCTACATGTTCCAAAGATATTATTATTTCTAAACTGTGTTAGAACTTAATAGAGTGTTTGATGTGATGTGCATATGATTTCAGCAGAGTTTTCTTTATTGTTTCCACTGAATTGGAAAAGGCAAATATACGATCCTTTCGTCGCCAAAAAAACAATCTTAAGGTATTCAGCTGTCACTTCTTTAAAACCAGTCTGCACTTTCTCTTTCCATCAGCGTTAGAGGGAATAAAAGACAAAGTCTGCTCGTTACTGCTGTCCTAAAATGGTTTACAGTCAACATTAGCCAATATGATTGAATCAGAGAATTACACAGCTGAAACTGAAAACAACAACTGAAGTTAAAATCCAAATAAAATCAAAATCAAAACCTCCTAACATGCCTGTAGATCTCACTTACAAATAGGCTGAGCATTGATTAGGAATGTTCTCAGTATTTTATGTCAGTTTTTAAGATATAATGGGGCAGGAGAGGAATAAACCACTGTAACAAATGATATGTATTAGGAGATGATAGAATAGTAGCAGGGTTGGTCATCTACAATGTTGAGTAATGCACACATTTAGAGTGTGATCAAGATTGATTGCCCTCGATGCATCCACACAGGAGGACACAGAATATGAATATGAGTCAATTTAGCGTCCCCTCTGTCCCTCTGTGAGTCATTACATCTTGGTTCCTTCGAGCCTTTCTTGACGTACTGTGAAACCATGGCAACAACACTTTGCTGTCCATCAAAGCAGCTCGATGTAACATTGCAGAACAGAAAGCAGATGGCAAAAGCTCAGTGGGCACCAAAAGTCAGATTCATGAAAGAAAAGAAAACATTTTGCCTGTTACTTAAGATACCCTTTTCTTTTCCCACTCTGTCGCTGTTTTCTCTGTTCATGTGTGTGTTGTTTGTTTATTTTCCTGTAGTTATGGGCAGTTTTGAGGAAGGTGAACGCACCCAGTCAGTCTCCCAGGGAGAGGGCGCTGTTATCCCAGCACCGCGCATTCGTAGTTTCCCCCAACCACAAGTCACCTGGTTCAGAGATGGGCGCAAGATTCCACCAGCAGTCGCATGTAAGTCTATTTTTTCATTTTTCTTTTACCTGTGTTTGTTCCCACTGAGTCCTTTCTGTTCTTTACCTTGTATTTGTTTTTTTGATGCTGTGAATACTTTTTGTGCTTTCTTTGTTTCTTTGTTGAGGTTTGAGTGCTTTAGTTTGAGAGCGTCTGTTCCTACCTGCCTTTTCATTCATCTTGCTACATTTTGTGCTTTTGGAGAGTTTGTATTTTTTGTGCAGAACAAGGGCCAAGACCAAAGCAGTTTTGGCACTGTGTGAAATGGGATCACCCCTATGCTCCTCATTTTTATTTCATAAGAGGACCCAGACCAAACACCTTTATCTAAGCTTATCTATGTCTCTGTCGCTTTCTTGTTTTCCTGCCCATGTCTCTCTTCATTTTGGTCTCAAAATTGGAGGCTGTGTTTTCTGAGGTCAGCTATCAGTGTTTGCCAGCCAGCAGCGGGGGTGTTCGTCATCAGGGCCCAGTAGAGCTAGTGAACACTGGAGCTTCTGACAGCCTCAAATAGGATTGTTGTTTTGCTTTCCTATCCCGTTCATTTAAAGTGGAGGGGTGTAAATGGAGAGGTGGATTGGGAAAGAAGTATTCTCTCTCCGATTTGCTGTGTGGCCCAAGAAAAGAGCAGCAGCCAAATTGGTGCTTAAGTTGCTTGGGTTTTGTTTCTAAATGCTCCAATTTTATTGAGATTTTCAAGCTTATACACTATTAAAAGAGTATTTCACTGCTGTGGCAT
>NW_026117950.1:0-23993 GCF_001640805.2 Lates calcarifer
ACTGGAGCTGGACTGGGTGTATCCTTCCAGAATGCTACAGCAGTGTTCAGCCTCTTGTTCATATTTATGAGGTTATGTTACATTCGGACTGCTGATAAAGCATTTGTGGGAGCAGAGTCAACTGCAGATTAAGTCTAAGCTATGAATTTGTGGGGTGCCATATATTTTAAAGGGACAGGTCACAAATCTAAACTAGCATCATACATTTATTCATGTTCAGATTTCTACATGCACACACTTCTTATTGTTGTGTGAAGTGCAATGGAATGAATGAAATGGATCAGTGACATGAAAGTGGCCTTGACTCTGTCATGTCAGCTATGGTTACCGGGGACGGGCTGCCGGGCCAACCTCTACTTCCTTCCTACAGGCGAGGCAGTGTACTTCATCGCCTGCGTCATTGTGCTTTACCACATCAACAACCGTACACAACGGCACTATCGCAAACACACAGACTGTGTCCGCTGGTTAGTACAAGAGAATTTCTATCATGATAAATAGAAAAACATTTGGAGAAGCACTTCTTTTACGCTTTCTGGGAGGAGCTGGGATGACTCTGCTCTATAGTCTGTGATGCTGCACAACAACAGTGGGGTGTTTGAATTCAGTCATCCAGCATTTTCTGGATTCACTTCTCTTCTGTGCCTGTTTTCAGTTCACACTGATCAATCCAGCTGATGCCAACATGAAGCCATGAATATGAGCAACCTGATCAAATACTGAGAGTTGCTTTCTGTGGGTTAGCTGTACTCAGTGAGATAACTCTTAAACTAAGAAAACTTTTTGTTAAACTACAATATACAACAATAAAATAAAACAAACACATTCATACACTATTAGTATTTTGGACAAATAAATGAAAAGAGCTTGATGGAGTATGTCAGATTTTAGGAGTGCAGGTAAAATGTGGGAGTGTGGGTTAGACACCTCCACAGTGTTATGGTTTTGGCATGACACAATGGGAATTATGTTAAGTTTCAGTATGTAAAACCGCTTTGTGGGTTGTGTAATGTAATAGATGTGTTACTTTACTTTACAAAGTCCAAATATGTCCTATTCCTGAAATAATGGGGAACTTACTCTGGATTCCAAATGGCACCTAAAGAGAAGGAAAGAGAAGTGACAATGTAACTGTTCCTACATTACAGTCCGTAATTATTTAGGCACTGACACTTTTTTATTTCTTTGGTTGTGTATTCCAGCACATTAGAATTTATTTCTGTAAATTTTCCCACAACAACCTGTACAGCTGTGTAAATCTCATCTACACTTTTTCGACAATTTGCATCCCTATTCTGTTGCTTTTTTGATGTAGTTAGCAACAAACAGTTTGAATATTAAAGCTGCAAACCATATTAACACAAGGGTTTTTCATAGTGACAAACCTAAAGAGAATTATTACAAACTGCAGTTCTCCTCGGTTTTACAGAGCATTTGAGCCTCTTTTAACTCATTGTTTCGGTTATACCGCTCACACA
Source organism: Lates calcarifer (assembly GCF_001640805.2). Taxonomy (NCBI): domain Eukaryota; kingdom Metazoa; phylum Chordata; class Actinopteri; family Centropomidae; genus Lates; species Lates calcarifer. The sequence goes on from NW_026117950.1 coordinate 1,479, forward strand.
TTTACTGTGTTGGTTCAGGCTCACAGGAACATACACATGAGGAACATAAAAATGGCTACCACTCATATGGTGTTCAGGTAACTTTGACTATATTATACAGATCAATGCCGAGAGTCAGCATTTAACCTCATAGTTAATCCAATATGCTGGATTACAGTGCCAACACAACTGAAAATGTTGGTCCAATCTCTTATGGACTGCTGTATATGGCTGTAATAGCATTTTGGTTATTTTGCCATGATGAATACAGTCCTATACAGACATATATTGTCACTGTAAATGTATTTTTTGCCCTAAAACCCTAAACAGCCCCTTCTTATTAAGTGGAATTATTTTGGTTTTTCCCTGCAGTCTTACCCTCCATCCTGACAAAGTGCGAGTGGCATCAGGCCAGACAGCAGGGGTGGATAAAGACGGCAAGGTGAGGACTGCTGTGATACCAGTCTAATGCCGTTTGATCCTCTACAGACATCTGGATGTATATATTGTGTTATAAGTTTGCTTTTAAAGTTAGATATCTCCCTGTAAGACTCAAACACTCATGCAGATATACAGTATTTTCATTTTTATCAAGATAACAAGTTGTGGTAACCATAACCATATGTGTTTGTTTGTTTGTGTGTGTGTGTTGTGTGTGTGTGTGCTGTGCGCGTGCGTGCGTGTGTGCGTATGCGTGTTAGCCCCTGCAGCCTTGTGTTCATATCTGGGACTCCACCTCCCTGGTCACGCTGCAGCAGATTGGCCTCGGGACCTTCCAGAGGGGGGTGGGATCAGTTGCCTTTTCTTTTGCTGTGAGTTGATTGCAATATAACATACTATAAAATTTCAAATACTTATTTACAAATGATTTATGCAGTGAGTACAAGTTATGAACAGATTTGTTATGACCTGGTTCATAAGTGATTTTAATCTCTGTTTTATTTTTGAAAATTCTCCCTCCTTCCTGTTTCTTGTGGATTTTCATCTTCCTGTTTTACTTTGTAGTTACTTGTCCTGGTTTGTGCTTTTATTTCCTGTCATTTTCCCTCCTTTTTTCAGCCCTCATGTGTCACATTTGCAGTTATCCCCAGTGTGTATTTAGCCTTGTCTCTCCCTTGTTTAGTTGTTGGGTTACTGTATTTTGATCATGTGTTTTTTGCCATCTTGACTTCTCCTCTTTGGACTGTGAGCTTTATGTTCTTTTCTGTTAGCAAATAAATGATCAGAACTATTCCAGTGAGACTTCGTAGTGTCTGCATTTGGGTCCTTTCTCCTGTGTCCCTTGCCCAAAACATATCAAGGTTAATATTTACCCTGTCTCCCAGCTATGCCATTTTTGGATCTCAGTTAAACCACCAACAGTAAAACTAAACACTTTCTGTACAAGTGTGTGACAAAAAAGCTCCCAGCCTTTCCTTTCTTGAAAGGCTTTGTGAAGACTGTGAAACATCTCTACAAAAAAATGGCATGGTGTGATCTTTTGGTAATAATTAATTTATAAAAACAGCACTTATGGTAAAAAGAGACAGTGAGGGCAGCAGAATGGTGAGTATGACATGATGAAATGTACCTTGTGTTTTTATGTGTTATCTTCAGGACTCGGGAGCGTTCCTGTGTGTGATCGATGATTCTAATGAACACATGCTGTCAGTGTGGGACTGCAACAAGGGGACCAAGCATGCGGAGATCAAGGTAAAGAAAAGTCAGAGTGCAGTCATTATTAAGTCTAAATGAACCTAATGGATTTAGTAATAAAGATACTACAAAAATTGATACACAATGATACAACTACTTCTTATTATGTGCTCTATTCAAAATGGGAACACTGTCAACAGACACATTAGGAGGTGTTGTTAAGCTTCATTAATCTTTGCTGACCTCCCTAAACAGTCACAAATCGTTACAGTGGTACAGTATAAAAATAGTTGTATGGGCATGAATACTGCCAGAGGAGGGGAGGCACGGAGGGAGAGACCTGAGGACACTGGGTGAGGTAAAATGGAAAGGTGCATGCAGGAGTTCTAAATAGGACAGGACATTGCTTTGGCCCACTCACAGATATGGTCAGCAGATCCTGCAGTAGCAGTAGATTTGACACTGCTCACCCTGAGCACCGAAAACTGAAAATAGAAATGATTTAAAAGGAAGATGCTCCTTATAACTGCAGAACCATCACATTTGAAAGTATCTAAGTTATCCAGGTAAAGTTGTACATCCAATCACTAGCAATCACTTGCTAAAATGTCTGACATAAAAACTTAATGAAGTGATAATATAGACATGTTGTGTTCAAGTTGATGTGGAGCACTGGAGACACAGACATTAAAATGATATCAAACCACTGATTTGACTCAAGGTAACAAACACTTCCATTTTCCAAAATGTCAGACTGTTCCTTTAACATGTTCTGTTGCAGTTCTGACTGGCTTTGGGTCAACAAATTTTACATCATCTGACATGAAATTATCAGACACTACAGGGTTTCATAACCCTATTTTAAAGCCATGCAGAAACAGTGAAACCCTTCCTGAAGATAAAGTATGCGATTCAGCCAGGCAGCAGTAATGTGAACACAGTGACAGATAGGCTGTCCTGCAGCCAGATGCCCAGTGTGGCTGCATGCTGAATGTGTAGATGCTGTTTATAAAGGAGGTCTGTTTGGAGAGATTAAGGGTGGTGGTGTCTCTATGCTTTTATGGGCTTTTATCCCAAAATGCCACAACTTCCCTGAGAGCAATTTCAGCACCGCTGTCATGGCAACAGTGTAAATATTTTATACAATGAATTTGTCTGGCTGTGTGTATGTGTGTGTTCCTAATGCAGCAGCAGGAATGCATAGGTGGGTGTTTGAACTTGTATATCATCTCATCATCATCTCTTTAATGGGCTTGTTGTGTGGAATATAGTGTCCAGTCCCCTGTGCATGGTTCAGTGTAGGGAGGCAGTTCAGAGCTGGGCAAACCAACGCTGACCCATACTGTATAAACATACGAGTTCATCCAACAGAAACAAGATAATTATACCCCACCCCCATCCTCCACAGCAGTCAGGTAGTCCATATGCCACTTTATAGCATGGCCATGAATGGAGCTTTTTGTGAAGAAATGCTTCTGTACTTTCTGCACATACAGTATATATGATCACTTTAGACCTGTCTGTGGGACTAAGCTGTGTGTCTGCACCTGGTGGCAGTCCTACATTTTGGAACTTTTTGGGAATTTCAGGACAGCAAAACAAATTAAAAAGACAATATTTAACTTACCACCTTAAAAAGTTCTTAGGGCCGATGTGTCAGCTAACAGTTGACTATTTACACACACAGACACAGAGCAACATTAGCATTCTTTTGGAGCCATGTTTGAGCCTAACTGCTCCAATGTTCACTCTCCCTTTAGTTCTGGTTTGGTCTCTACCAACTATTGAGGAAAAATATGTGGGTCTTTTAACAACTAAATGCTCCACTGTGTTCACCAGTGAGTCTCAAACTGTCTGTCTGCTGTTTGTCAATGAGCATGTAGTGCACAGTGACTTTTTAGAACCTTTTCTCTGAAAACAGCTGCTGCTGCAAACCAGGCTGATTCTGTGGGATGCAAAACCAAAACAATGAGTTAAAACATGCTAAAGAAAAGACCTCTTTCTGATTTTCCTATAGAGCTCAACAGTTCCTCTAAACATCAACACATTTAAAGCATGTGATCTGTTACACAGACTTGAACTTGAACATAAAAACTTACTCATACCTCTTCTTTTGACCAACAGCATGAAAAATAACATCACTGATGTATTTTATTTGATTAAAAATCACATTTCTTCTTGTTATATTAGACTTTGTCTCTCCAGTACAGTTCAGCTCTTTTTTCAGATTTCACCTCACAAATAAACACTGTAAAAATGCTAACTACAAGAAGTTGTAATCAAGATTTTGTTTGTATATGCTCAGTCTTTATATTGTAATCTGCTCTTGTACAATTACTGTTTTTGTGTGTGTTGTTGTGTTTTCAGAGTACCAACGAGGCAGTGTTTGCTGTGGAGTTTAATCCAAGCGACAGCACCAACATCATCACCTGTGGTAAATCCCACGTTTACTTCTGGACACTGAGTGCAGGACAGTTCACCAAGAAACAAGGCATCTTTGGAGTAAGACTCACTTGATTTTATTTGATCTGTTTATCCTGAAGATACTTGGTGTCAATTTCTGTTGCCTTTAACGTCACCTCAATTCCCTTATTGTGACTGTAAGTAAGAACTATAAAAGGACGTTTGCAGCTTCCTCAGTTTGAGGTCAAAAAGGGGCTTAAACAGAGAGCTGAGAATTGAAATTAGCTTGATGGATTCTGAAGATCACAACAAAATACCCAAAACTATAAAAGCAACTGTTGTTGTTACAATCCAGTTTTCACCTACACAACATATAACACATACTATTATACATACAATATACAACAAAACTATGTTCTGGTCGGTATCACTAAAGTATGCCTAAAGTAAAAATCCTGTCCATGTTGTACATTTTATACAGTTGGATTTGTTTTCAGTCAAAGCCCAGGAAGAATGAAGTCAGTTCATTAGTTAGCCAGTTATTTAGTTCTAAGCAGCATGTTAATCAACAAGTGTTTCCTGCTCAGCCAGTATTCCAAATCAATCAAGCTTTACATGTAAATGCTCTTTCAGTCTTCACTCACTGGTAGATAAAAGTCTTAGAACCGGTGTATGTCGGCTGAGCTCACATACATTCACTTACAGCACATTCACACCTGTTACTACCCCAGTTCTGTACCACTGACCACTGTGTTTGGTCTGATGGTGTATTACTACTCATACGTCCTCAGAATTATGTTATAGTATCAGTGCTATCACTTAACCAAAAGCTCACAGTCATGTTACCAAAAACTTATAATGCTGCATTTTCAAACTGATGTGAACAAGTCTCCATTTTTCTTTTTCAGAAATATAAGAAACCCAAGTTCATCCAGTGCTTTGTGTTCAGTCTGACTGGAGATGTTCTGACCGGAGATTCTGAAGGAAACATTCTGACGTGGGGAAAATCGGCTGCAGATATCAAAACTCTGGGTAAAGGAGCCAAAGGTCAGTGCTGTAATAATAATCTAGTCACAAAACTAGATGAAAAGCTACATTTTTAAGCTGAAAGTTGAAGAATTAATGTTACTTTTGCAAACTTTGTGTTTCAGATTTTGTTTGTGTGTTTTGAATGGATAAAATTGCCATTTTGCCCATCAATCTGCACTCAATAACCCTTGATGATAAAGTGAAAATATGTTTTTAGAAATTTTAGCAGTTCAATAAAAATCAAAAACTGAAATCTCTCATTTAAAATGTATTCAGAGCCTTGATTCAGTACTTTGTAGAAGCCCCTTGGCAGCAATTCTAGCTTTGAGTCCTCTGGGGTAAGTCTCTACAAGCTTTTCACACCTGGATGTGCACGGTTTATCCCATTCTTCCTGGGTGATCCACTCAAGCTCCATTAGATTGGATGGGATACGTCATCTTCAGGTCTCTCCACAGATGTTCGTTAGGTTAAAGTTTGGGCTTTGGCTGTGCCATCTTATGCTATGGCCTTCACTGTCACCAGATCTCAACCCACCGTATGGCAGATTTTGAAGTTCTAGATATCTAGATATAGACACATTGGCAAATCAGCTTATTTTGTCTTTCATTTCCCATAGAGACCTTCCAGATAATGCGTCAAACCAGAGCCCATGAAGGCAGTGTGTTCACCCTGTGCACCCTGCAGGGCGGCGCTCTGCTCAGTGGTGGAGGGAAAGACCGCAAGATCATCCGCTGGAGCGCTGACCTGGCACCTGAGAGAGAGTGTGAGGTGAACCACAATTGTATGTGTGTGTGATGCTGTTGATGGAAAAGTCTGTGAATTTACATTGAAATAAGGTGAAGTCTCATTGATTAATACGATCATTTCTTCAGATTCCAGAAAAATTTGGGGCAGTCCGCACCATTGCTGATGTGGATGGGGAGGAACTATTAGTTGGTACAACCCGTAATGCAGTCCTCCGAGGCACCTTCTCAGACGGATTTGTGGCCATAGTGCAGGTATGATAACGTAGTTGTACATTAGCATTTTCAAGTTTTTGGATGCTTGCCAGGTATTTTAGAATTACATATTTTTGGACTAATGCTGCCAGACAATTTTGTGCGTATTTAATGGACTGGACTAATATTAAAAGAATGCAGAGTGCAGCCAAACAAACAAACAAACATTTTTTATCAAAGAAATCAGTCAATAATCAGCTTTTTGCCATCTTGTTATCAGCAAATATGTTTCCACACAACAGCAGGTCACAGTAAGTGAACTGGTTATGATAGTGAATAGTTGCAGGTGTTCAGCCTGTTGTCTGCATCTCTTCATCCAACAGCTTAATGTGTCTGCTCCTGAGGGTAATATACAGTTTTGATCCAAGTATATATTTCACAATATCTTCAGAAATAAATGCAAATGCACCAATTTTGTATCAGCAGAATATTTAAGAAAATGTTCAAGGTTATTGAACAACAAAAAATGGTTTCATATAGTGAAATTTAAAAAAATTGGGACATAATTATAGGCACTCTTCAGACCCAATTTAAATCAGTTCTTCAAATAAAATAAAGAACAAGACTTGCTTGCTCACATGATGGATGGTTTTGTTGCATAATAAAGAACTGATTGTTTCCAGCTTCTTTTTCACAGTGGTGAAGCCAAGAGAGGTGTCTGCGAGCATCAGAAATGCTATTATCAAAAAACATAATTCTAAACACAACAAGGGAATCATCAAAAATCTAGAAATGAAGACATTTCACATAATGAAAGTGTTAAGAAGCTTCCAGGTAATGGCACTAAGAAGAATCTCAATGAGAGAAGTTTGTCATGGTTGGTGCAGGTTGTGGAAAATACACCACACAAGACATCTTTAGTGATGGTTTCAGCCTATACCATACACCACACCTACCAATGTATGGCTCCATGGGCACAGGCCAGGGAGGACATCATTATTAAAAGACAGGCACAAAACCCTTAACTGATCAGCCCCAGTTTTTCTGGGATAATATTCTATGGACAGATGAAACCAAAGTAGAACTCTTTTGGAATGCAGTGCATCAGTTGTTTATAAGCACTGAAATAAAGCCCATGAGGAAAAGACTACAGTACTTACAGTAAAACACGGTGGAGGCTCTATCATGCTGTGGGGCTGCTTTGCTGCCTCTGGTTCAGCAAGGACTGAATGTATTAAAGGAATGTGACATCAGAAGATTACCAAGGCGTTTTAGCTAAATGTAGCTAAATGTGTTACCCAGTGTCAGAAGACTAGGTTTTAGTGAGACAACCACCCATCCAGCAACACAAAAGAATGGTTGAGAAGGAAAAGACTGACCATTGAAAACCTTTGAAGAGAGCTGAAATCAGTTTGAAGGCATAGCAATGGAAGAGTAGCAGAAACTACCAGCAGACAGGTGCAAGAAGCTTCTAGATGGCTACATAAAACATTTAGAGGCTGGGTCATGGTTATGGTTCATCCTTTATAAGGGTGCCAATAATTGTGTCCATCGTACATTTAATGTCTGAGAAAGTGCCATTCATGAATAGTATTCAAATCTGGCTTTGGGGTGGTGAGAGTTTTTGTCCCATGCTCCCCTAACAGGTTCATCTGGCCCCTGACTATCTTGTATCCACATTTGCTCTGGCTGTTTAGATCCAGCAGATTGTAGACAACAGCTTGCAGAGTCCATTTTAGCAATGTCTCCACTGACCACTGGAATTTTGGCTTGCCTGCTCAAATTAGATTTTTATCTGTGGGAAACTGAAACCACTTCCAGACATACAACACAGCTAAAAGCTAAAGCCTTGCTAGTGGATCAAAGAGGCTATTGTTGAATGTCTCTGGTCCAGTACTGACATGCACTATTATAAAAAATTCTGTGTGTGTCTTCCTCAAGCTCAGGTCCTCTTCCAGAGGCCTGGGAGTTTGAGGATTCTGCACAGTATCTTAGCTGTTCCTAGGACTGCGCTCATCTGGACAGAGACCTCAGATGTTGTACCTGGCCCTCCTCTGCTCTTTGTCGACCACCACTATGTCTGGTTGGTTAAGCAGCAACTGTTTGTCAGTCTGGAACTTGAAGGATCCTCACATTTGAGAAGCTGGAACCAGAGAGTTACTGGCAACTGTGCTGATAAATTTAGTCAACAGCACATAGGGAGAAAACAGTTCAGACAACAACAACAACAACATTTTGATAAGGAGCTAAAATTTAAAGCCAAGGGTTAGTTAACTAATATATGAATGATAATTTACAATATGACCACTTTCTTTTATACTTTATTGTTATTGTTTTCTTAATTTTTCAGATCATGTTTTGTCCTAATATCGTTCTTTCACTCTGTGTGCATGTCTCAGGGTCATGTAGATGAGATGTGGGGGCTGGCAACACACCCCTCTCAGAACATTTTCCTCACCTGTGGTCATGACAGGCAGGTGTGTTTGTGGAACACAGAGGAACATAAGCTGGACTGGTGCATCAGCCTGGAGGTAGGACACACTGATCTTTCACTGTGATTTTCCTTTATGCACTGACTGTTCACAATTAAGATACTTTTTCATATGGTAACTATATTTATACTACACCTTGCTATTCCAGCCCTGACAGATATATTATTAATAGCCCTGTGTGTTTCTGACAGGAGTATGGATTGTGTGCTGATTTCTGCCCTAATGGATCAGTGGTTTCAGTTGGCCTCAGCACAGGAAGGTAATGCTACGCTAAGTTCCAGCAATGTTAGATTTAAAGACATCTATATGCTGAAAAGAATTAAGTACAACAATAAAAAGACATTGCTTAGTATGTGAAAATCTTTTACCAGATTTTAAAGGAATAGTACAACATCTTGGAAGATACTTCTTTTGTCTTATCTACCTTTCCAAGAGTGAGGTTTTCAAATGGATGTAGAACTCATTGGATGGCTAACCTAGCTTAGCATAAGGACTGGAACCAGTTCCAGCACATAATGCCCCCTAAAACCTCAAATGTTAATTAACAAGTATTAAATGAATGAGCTTTAGAGACAAGCTTTTTCCCACTACTTCCTGTGTTCACACTAGGCTAAGCTAACCACTACTGAAAGCACTAATGATTGATTGAGTGTCGCAATAGTTGTTAACATTAAAAGTGCCGCAAACGTTACAAATGTGTGTTACAAATGACAAAAGAGAGCTTGAGAAAGAAGTATAATGGTTGACTCCACTCAAACCCCCTCATACCTGACAAAGCTGAAGCTTTAACACACAGACATGAGGATAGCAATTTCTCACTCTCAGAAGAAAAGGCAAATAAGCATATTTCCCAAAATGTTAACTATTCATGTAATGCAATAAATATACACTCACCAAGCTCTTTATTAGGAATTCCATACTAATGCTGGGTAGATCCTACCTTTGCTCTCAAACAGCCCCAGTTCTTTGGGACATGGAACCCACAAGATGGTGGAAATATTCCTTTTGAGATTCTGCTCCATGTTGACATGACTATATCACATCACTTCTGCAGATTTATCAGCTGCACGCTCATGCTGCCAGTCTCCACATCCTAAAGGTGTTTTATTGGATATTGATTTTTGCTATATGATGTGGCGCATTATGCTGGAGGGGCACATTGTGGCTATAAAGGAATGAACATGGTCAGCAACAACACTCAGATAGGCTGTGGTATTCAAACCATAACTGATTGGTATTAAGGAGTCCACACCATTATACCACCACCACCTGGACTGCTGAAACAAGACAGGTTGGGTCTCTGCATTCATGCTGTTAATGCCCAACTCTGACCCAGATTCAGCAGACCAGGCTATGTTTTTACAGTCCAGAGAGTCTGTGCCTACTGCAGCCTCTGATATCTGTTCTTGGCTGACAGGAGTGGAACCTGATGTGGTTGGATGTGTTGGACATTCTGAGATGTTTTTCTGCTCACCACAGTTGTAAAGAGCAGTTAGCTGAATTACCTTAGCCCTTCTGTCAGCTCCGACCAGTCTGACCATTCTCCTCTGACCTCTCTCATGCAGAAAGCTGTGTCCATCCACAGAACTGCTGCTCACAGGATGTTTTTTGTTTTTGCACCATTCTGAGTAGAGACTGTTGTACATGAAAATCCCAGGAGATCATCAGTTTCAGAAATACTCAAACCAGCTCATCTGACACCAACACATTTTTCCCCATGATGTCTAACTTCCACATGATCACTGACTAAAGCTCTCAATCTGTACCTGGATGAATTTGTGCACTGCACTGCTGCCACATGATTGGTTGGTTGGATAATTGCATGAATATGCAGGTATACAGGTGTTCCGAGTAAAGTGTACCATGGGTGTATTTGCAGAAGAGAGATAGTCACGTAGCTGTGAGTCAACGGACAGTGAACTAAAGTGAATTAAAGAGTGTTTCTGCCTTCAGTAAACTTTACTGTACACGTTGTCCAGTCTGTTATAATCACTAATGGCTCTTAACCTTTCTGTCTCTGTTGAACCTCTTCTACCCCCCCCACCCCTGGACACTAACAGGTGGATGGTCCTTGACCTGCTGACCAGAGAGGTGGTCTCTGAGTCCACTGATGGGAATGAGCAGCTGTCTGTCATGAGATACTCACCAGGTCAGAGTTCAGTGCCAGCTCCCTGCTATCTAACTGTCTACTATTTCTTATTTCTTATTAGTATTTTAATGGATGCATTCTGGCATATTGCAGTTCATGGCTGGTGCTGGTATTTTTTTAAAGTTAGTATTTGGACATTTTTTACTTTATTTTTCAAAGTGGACAGAGAGGATGTGATAAGCAATGAGAAAAAAATGACATGTTGCAAAGGTGTCAGTTACCTTGCATTCACATGGTAGGTTTCTGTAACCACAAGGCTACCTGGACACCCTAGACAAGAAGATGTTTGGATGAAGGGAATTACCAACACCAACACCAACGTCTCCGGCAGCCCAGCAGAGAGATTTATTTGGACAGAATTCTGATATGTAATCTGATATCTGATGTATGAATAATATCAATGAGAAAAGCCCATTATGGGGTTATTTTCATAAAGGAAGGCATGGAGAATACTGATTGATCCATATCTGTAATCCAATAATTATGAAAAATAAATATGAAAATAGGCCAGTTTTTGACAAAAACCAAAACATTATCCTAAGCTAAATCTGAATGAAAGAAGTATGTACCCTGAGAAAAAGACACTGTGGAATTCCCCTTTAACTGTGTGAATGGCCTCCTGTGTTTTCAGATGGCAGCTTTTTAGCTGTTGGATCTCATGACAACTTTATCTACATCTACAATGTGACAGAGAGTGGCCGGCGCTACACTCGCTTTGGGAAATGTAATGTGAGTTATCTATCATTTTTATGTCTGTTTACACACACTGCGGTTGTGTGTGTGTGTGAATGAGTGTATACAAGGTATTAAATAATGAGACTGTGCTTATGAAGATAAAACCACGTGGTTCACAGTCACACTGAGTATTATATATTAAAGGTTGGGTATTCACACACAACTGCTGTCAGTTTCCAATAGGTGACGTCTTTAGTTCACTGCTAGCTACTGATTGAAGTGCATGTATTTTTGCAACGTCAGAAAATGATTAGCTTAAAAGTTGAGCAACGATTAACTTTAATGTTAACGTTTTTGGTGAAACTGAACAAAACAGCAGCTGAATCTTTTCAAACATTGCATGGGGAACACTGCATGTCATGTGCACATGTGTTTGAATGAAATGAAAGATTTAGTGAAGGCAGAGAGGATGTCCAAGACGATGAACGTTCTGTGCGCCTGTGCACATCAAAAACCTCTGAAAACATTCAACAAACTGAACAAATCATTGGAAGTGGTCGAGGACTCAGTATAAGAATGAGAGCAGAAATGGTCTCCATTGATAAAGAGACAGTTTGGCAAATTTTGCATGAAAATTTGAACATGACAAAAGTGTGAGCTAAAGTTGTCCCAAAATCTCTGACTCCTGATCTAAAGGAAAAGCAGTTGTCCCAAAAACAAATCCCAGTGCTTGATCACCCTCCCTATTCACCTGATCTAGTCACCGTGTGACTTTTTCCTTTTTCCTATGATCAAATCTGTACTCAAAGGAACACGTTTTGAGTCTGTCAGAAGTTAAGAAAAGAACAACAGAGGTTCTGAGACAACTGTCTGAAGACCTACTGCACTGCTTTGATCAGTGGAAGACCCGAATGCTGCAGTGTGAATTCATTATATCTGACATAAACGTCCACTTGGACTCAAGGATGAACTGCTTAGAATTTGACGGTCAGTGGTCAAAGTCACTGTGATCTCACCTGACGCTAATTATGACAAACTACACTTAGTACCTTTTATTAACGTTCTTGTTAGTCTTCACTCTTGGTGACACACGACTATGAGGTGGTAATTCCAGTAATGCTAGTTTGAGCAGCATTCATATCCAAACAAGAACATGTGTAAATCTCAACATGGGGGAAACCAGGCTTTATAAAACACATAAGTAGAAACCCTCAGAATGAATCTAACAACAAAAACTGCATCAGAACCCTTATTCAGTGAATATAGGTGGGTGGCATTTCATCTGTCTACTTTAGAAAGATCAGTCTTCTGATAATCAGAGATACAAAGCCATTAGCGGTTCATTTATTCTGGTGGATAGATTACATTTGGAAAAAATCCAACACTGAACCCATCCTTAACTTAAAGCTTTAAGTAGCAAACCAGAGCAAAGCAGGAACCAGTGGGTTTGGTGCTGAGAGCCACAGACAGAGCGGGGACCCCAGGAACTACTACTGAGAGACAGACTAACAAAACTGACAACTGATAAAGAAAATCGAGAACACCAGCCTGACTTCACTGCTGGGTCATAGAGCACTGTGTGACACTGCATCTGCTTCTCTCTCTGATCAGGGCCACTCCAGCTTCATAACACACCTGGACTGGTCCAAAGATGGGAAGTACATTATGTCTAATTCTGGCGACTATGAGATCCTTTACTGTAAGTGAACACATAGCTTTTAGTATTCAAATCCTCAGACAGCATGACCGTCTACTTCTCTGACTGTGAATGTGTTTTCACAGGGGACATTGCAGCAGGGTGCAAACTGCTGAGGAATCGCTTTGAGAGCAAAGACAGAGAGTGGGCCTCCTATACTTGTGTGCTGGGCTTCCATGTGATGGGTGAGAAACACCAAGTGCAAATGTTTCTACCCCGTCACATGTTCAGTTTTGTATGGTGTTACTTTCACATTAAGTAAAAATGATACTCACTGTGCTGCTGTGGTGTTGCAGGTGTGTGGTTAGAGGGTTCAGACGGCACAGACATCAACGCTCTATGTCGCTCTCACAGTGAGAGGGTGGTGGCTGTGGCTGATGACTTCTGCAAAGTCCACCTCTTCCAGTACCCCTGTCCTAAACCAAAGGTAAAGCTCTGTCCTTTTATAAGCACGCTCAGCAAGTATTGTTCTTTAACTGTTTCCATAACAACAGAGACAAACCTGTTTTGGATTAACTCTGTTCTGTTATAATGTGGTGCTGTGTAAATAAAAATGACTTGATTTAAGTCATTGTGTGTAAGCGTAACTGGATTAAACACCTGTCTGTCTTCAGTAGCCATTCACAGGCTGCTGCAGCACAGAAACATTTTGTCCCTGCTTCAGTCTTTGTTGATCGCCATCTGAAAAATCAAATATTTTCCATTCTACTCCAACAGTAGTCACTGCCATCTGCCCTGACTTTGTCTTTACCATCAGTAAATTATGAGCACTGTGTGATTTCTAGGTGCATAACATATTAGAGTGCTGTAAAGGTGCTTTATGTATTGTGATTTAAACTTGGATTTCAATTATCCAGTCATTTTAATCTCTACATTTTGAGAGCTAACTGTGTTTAAAGAGGGTCATCACATCCATTTGTAGAGAGTAGAGGGTGGAATTATTATGTGGATCGATTGATTATTCTATTCAAGTGTCTTGCACCTTCTGGTGCCCGGCCCATATGGCCCATATAGTGCCCACCCCAACTGGATACAGAGTCTCTTGTCTCAGTTGCCAAACATCTTCTATGAATGTTGCCAAAGCAGAGGTTTGGTAAATGGAGGGACTTGTATTTGTATAGTCCTTTTCTAGTTGTATCGACCACTGAAAGCACTTCACAGTACGTGTCACACTGACCCATTCACACACACAGACATTCATACAGCGCTTGCTCTATACATGAAGTGCTCTAACACATCCACACCCATTCACACACCAATGATGATACATCGGGGGCAACGTGGGGTTCAGTGTCTTGCCCAAGGATACTTTGGCTGGGTATTGAACTGCTGACCTTTACATTAGTGGGCGACTCACTCTACCTCCTGAACCACAGCCGCACCACCACCTTAAAAAGCCAACTTAATATAACTGCATCAGCCAGCCAAAACAAGTCAGGGTTCTGCAGTTGAACCTTATCAAACAGATAAAATAGAGATGAAAATACAGAGGGAAGTAAAATATGAAAATGTTCCTTTGTATCTACCCACCTCAATTTCCAGAGGTAATGTATCAGTTAACTGAGCGCACAAAGATCTTTGGGTTCTCTTTAAATGTATTTTTATATATTGTTCTGTAAAATAATCATCTTTAATTTGAATATAATTTCTAAGCTTTGACTTCATATAAATTTCTTGCTTCCAATCTTGTGTATGAACTGTATTTATATTACACTGTAGATTATTCCCAAAGGCGAAGCTAAAATCACTAATAGAGGGTACTGTCTCAGTCTCAGACCAAGGATAGCCATTTGCGCCAGTTAAAAATCTTTTTGGTCAGTCTTTCCGCTGGCAGTCAAACAAGATGATTCCACAGCCTCAACAATTCACCTCTCTGTTTTTTATAGTTTAGCATGGAGCCAGATACAAAAATAAGATTCACATATGAACACATGATATACTCTGAACAGACGTGAGCATTATATTATATTTGTGCAGGAATATCTCTTTTTTCACTTCAACTTAATTTGTCACCTCATTGGTTTAATATGCCTTAAACCCAGTGATAGCAGATTCTGTGATCACTATCTCAGCAGCTCCTGTTGACTTCAGAGCTTGTCTGACTTCAAACAGGTGAGCAGGTGATGAGGTCTGTGCATCCAACTTAGATAAGTGAGAAAAAAGCTGAGGACTCTGTGACATTACTGTTGGGTGTGGCTATAGGTGGAGCTTCTGAGGTGAAGCAGCTTTCAGTCAGAGAGGGCAGTGAAACAGTGCATATCAAACTTCTCTTTAATCTTAAATGATGTTTTGACCTATCAGGTTATGCCTCATAAATCTACTTGTCCCTCTGAGAGTCAACAGCATTCTAAAGCCCCGACTCACCCAAAGAGAACTTACAATTCCTCAGAGGGACAAACTGTAACTTCAGTTTGTTTTGTGATTTATTCCAGTAGTAAATTGCCTACTATTGAAAACCAGTCTGACCCAGTGCAGAGTTGGTATGAGGAACTTCAACAATTAGCAGATTCCGTGATCAGGTGTCATGGTTGGTGACTTTAAACTCAGCTGGAGATCTTCTATATCTCACTCTGCTGGTGCCTTCAGATCAGTGATGATCTGCTTTACATGATTTTCATGTAACTCAGTGGTTAGAACTACATATCACTGTGGTAAATTGTGCAGTATTGTCCAGTGCAGTTTTGACTTGGATTTTCCTCACTGCTGCTGAGATGATTTTCAACAAGTCCCAGTGTAGATAATAACTAACAGCTATAGCTGACTGAAGAAACCCTGACTTTAACACGTAGTAGTTATTTTTGGATTTCTTCACACCACAATAAAATACTATTTTTCCAGGGCAGGAGGGGGTAAAGCATTCAAAATTTCTGCCAGAACTGCAAGCCTGATCACTTCTAACATGTTTCTCTTCTGTGAAAACAAAGAGGCGACAGAGGTGGGAGGTAATTGGATTTACTATATCCAGAGTTGACTCCCTTTCTCTCTCTTTTCCTCTCCAGGCGCCAAGCCACAAGTACGAGGGCCATGGCAGCCACGTCACCAACGTCTGCTTCACCCACAGTGACTCCCACCTGCTCTCCATGGGCGGGAAGGACATGTGCATCCTTCAGTGGAAGGTGATTGGGGGAGGTGGGATGGTCGACAGCAGGGAGAGACTGGCCTCAGGCTCGTCCACCTCCACCAGCTCTCCAGAGCCTGCCACCAGCTAGGAAGGACTTGTGTTATTAAGAGCGACAGAGGGGGAATTGTTTACACAGAGAGGCGTGATGGTCAGTGGACAGCAGCCACAGCTATGAGCTCAGTACAGCCTCTGTGGTGCTGCTGCTGTCAGTTTCATACAGAACATGTAGAGGAATCCTCTTCAGGAGGAACACCTATATTAATTTTACACTTACACACCTCCATAATCATGTAAATCCTTGTGAAACTGGACAGTGCGATACTTTCCATAGCACAGATTATTTGTCATTCTGTTGGATATGTGGTGAGAATCTTCAGAAGTGGCCATGTATGTACGCTGGTACAGAACATGACTTGACTTCTGTGGTAACAAAGACTTTGGTTTTACTGAACATTCCTGTGTTTATACCAGAGTTCTGCACTTGGCATATCGTCGTGCCTACAAAGATGTTTGCATAATGTTTTTACATGACTTTAGTATCCTAAACAGTGTTTGGTTGACATCTCAGCTAATATTGAAGCTGTTTTTATGCTTGCATTAGATAGACTGTGACAAACCTGTTATAATGAAATCAACTCTCAGCTTTTCTGACTAATTAATTTCTCTAACAGTTGATAAGTACACTTGAACGTGATTACTTTAGTACAGTTTTATATATATTTAAATAACATTGGGAATACTGTGATGTTGTATCTGTCAAGCTCCCAATAAATTACTTAAGACTGGAAAGTGTATTGTGTGTGAAGTGTCACTAGTGGGCAGTGCTGTTCTAAGAACTTTGTGTGTTTGCTGTATGTTGAGGAAATACATGTTCCCAGACTGTCCCAGACCATAAAACATCATACTGCACCCCATTCCCTGCCAGCCACCTGAGCTGTGGTAGAGTGGGTTGTCCACAGATCGCAAGGTTGGCGCCTAGGTTTGATGCCTGGCTCCTCTAGTCCATGCTCCCCACTGTCCTTGAGCAAAACACTGAACCCTGAACCCCAAATGAGTAAAAGTGTAAATGTAAAATTAGTACAACAGGATCTTACTCTTTTAATTCATTCAGTTAATAAAAGGAAGATAAGTAAGTCAGTGGTATCCAACCTGACACCTGATCAACAATCACAACTCTGATCCTTTAATGAATATTACAATGCAAACTACTCAGTAAGAATTATACCTAAATTAAAAATTTTACTACTCTTATATTACTCTTATAAATTATATTACTTACTTTAAGTAATTTATAAGAGTAATATATCAAAAGAAAGCATAGAAAAGAAAAGCCACTTTTACAGTTGAATATATTATACCACTGGATTATTATGACTAATTCACTAACATAAAATTCTCATTTAATGGGGCAGTTGGTTGAGATAGGGCTAATTTTGCTTGTAGTTTCATATACTGCAATGCATTGTATATTATAAACACTTCATGTTTTGTATATTGTACTGGAAGCAGTTCCCTCTTAGGTACACTCGGTTTGAATAATTGAAAATTGAGTTAGTAGGTCAATTTTCTGTATACAAAGAATACAAAAACAAAACTTCGTCATGTCATGAAATAACATTAGAAAAAATCTTGCACCATCTCTACCATAATGATGCCATGTCATTTTAATCATTTTGATATTTTTTTATTTGTTAAATTTGTTTTCTTAAACTTACAAATAAGATATATGGTCAAAATCTTTACTTTTGAAGTTGTGTGAAACCCCTCTGCTCGCCCTACATGCAGCAAGTTCGGTCTCTGTCAAACTGGTGATATAGTCCAATTATTACTAATAACCTATCACATCACTGTTTTGGTAATACAGAGTTTAACAGCGTTTCCTTGGTGCTTTCAGTGTTTTATTTTGAAGGAGACATTTTTACTCCTCTGTGTGTGTGTGTGTGTGTGTGTGTGTGTGTGTGTGTGCGCTCGCTCGCTCGTTTCCAATTTTCTGCTTTGTCTGAATCTGGCAATAACTTTAACTTTATTTACTTTCTGTGTGTATTTTGTGGCCGCTGTAATTGTATGCTGATTTTTCACGTGACAATACCCTTTTGTCCACCATAAAATATATAGTAATACACATTTAGTCGTATATGTGTGAGTTTCAATTTCACCTCAAACAAGCTGTTTATTAAACTAGAGCCAGCGAAAGGGTAATTATGAGACACCGGAGATTGTCGACAATATCCGAAGATGACGCTTTGCACACGAACGAAGGGGGCCAGTGAGTGTGTGTGTGTTTTTTGTGTACGACTGTGTGTGTTGAACTGAGCGGAGGTGAAGAAGAGGAGGATGAAGCTGGGAGCGGAGGATGGGAGGAAGAGTGGAGTAAGAGACAGGCTAGCTGTGTGTGTGTGAATGTGTGAGTGAGTGAGGAAGAGGAGAGGAAGGTCGTCCGAGGGACCGAAAACAAAGACTTGATTTTTTTGTGGATAACCTCCGGAACATTACTAACGGAAACTTTAAACTTTTTACCCGCCACAGCTCGGCTTGTTTTCCCGGAGCCGGCTTTGTTTCACGGCGGGGGTGTCTACGATAAATGAAGGAATAAAACAGATCACCATCGACCTTTTTCTACCCAAGTGGGCAATACCCTGGGACTATTTTTGATAAAGGTTGCAAGAGAATGGCGGCTAACATGTACCGAGTGGGAGGTAAGGAATGTTTTACATTTTTAAGACACCCCCCCTCAACGTGATTGTTCGTTTCGACACAAGGTGGCTAGCTAGACGCTAGCTGTCTGTTCCGTTAGCCGCTAACTAATGCTAACTCTCTTTTAGCGTCCGTACGTGCGTCCACTTTTGCATAGAGGAGCGTCGAATCTATTAAAATATCCAACAGTATAATGCGACTTTAGCCAATGGGCAAATGTAAATAACTCCAACATTATTATTTGGTTTATGCTGAGTTGCATTTAGCCAAAATCTTTCCTGTATTCGGCATGGATATAATGCACCTAATAGTGTGTACTTCCAGATAATATTAACTTCTAAAATCTATTGGTGTGAAATGCCGACTAGTTTTTTTTCACTAAAATAACCCATGGCGACTAGCTGCCGAAACCCGTCCTGAAAGTTGGCATTTAAATTAAATGCAACACCGAGGTAACAGAATTTGCCGAATTGTATTTGTAGTTGCAAGTAAGCGAAACAACCGTAATTTGTCACATTTTCTGACGTGGTCTCTGTACATAATAACGTTCTGGAAGTGAACACAATGCTAGTTAGCACTAGCTGCTAGCTGTTAAGAGGTCAGCATCCAACTAATTGTAGCGACGTCTGTGGTAGCCATCTAAAGCTGGTCGGCTAGCTTTGTCAGTGGGTTGGGTTAATTTCATTATCGCATCCGCCATATCACTTCATAAGCAGCGGGTAGAGTTAGCCATGCTAGCTAACTTTGATTGCTAAGTTTTGTTAGCTTAGCCTTACGTATTGCAGTGTGTAGTCATAAGTAAGTAGTTATAAGTAAGCCGGTGCTCGTGAAACACTAGCGGTTAAGTGTTCATCTTACTGTGAACAACCACCCAGCATTATAACTATTATCATCAATTACAAGGAAACACCGGCAAGTGAAACACGGAACTTAGCATTAATTCCTCAAACAGCTTAACTGAGTTAGCTAGCTAACATTAACTTGCTATCAGAGTAGGAATTGCAGTATTGGTGAGACTTCTCATTTTACTAGTACTAGTATTGCTACTTTGCTGCTGAAAGGAAACTATAGTATCTCAGTAAAATTACGTTTTCACGTCGGCAGTATCAAGTATTGCATGATTAAAGTATCGCACGTCGCCCTACCAAGATTTTCACCTCACTTTATCTGCTAACATTGGGTTTCTTAACGTCACCATCATTGTGGAGAGGAGCGAAACGCCGGTAGAGACTGCTAGCTTCTAGCTAGATTCCCTTCATCATATTTTTCCAGTTTCATCCATCCCTGCGATATGAACGCGTGTACTTTTTAGCTGTGGATATTGATCTGTCACCTCGTCTTTTCAGTGCCTGCGAACAGCGTTTCTTTTCTGTAAGCATTGATACCTGTCAGGACTTTGTGTACGTTCTTTGAGTCTGATTTTTGTGGCGGCAGAGATGGCTGAATTAAGTGGGACTATGTGACAGGCTTATTGCTGTGTAAGGTCACACAGGAGTCTGTAGGCTATTTAGGTCACCCTGATTAAACACTACTCTGCAAAATATGGAGTGTAATTCTGTGCCTAATGTCCCAACAGGCGTGTTACGTTGCATTTTACAACTTCATACTACAATGCAAAGTTGTTTTTTAAAAGGTTGTAGTCTGTGTTTTTTTGCATGTCTCAGTTTCTGCATTGGTTAGTATGCTGCTACTATGAGCCTAGAACTCTCACCACTTGCAGGGTATGTCTCATTGATGTTGGTGGTAGAGTCAGATTGGTGTGATACTGGGCTTTTAATTAAATATCAGATATTGATTATTCATATAGTGGCTCAGTGTCTTTTCCATTTCTTACTTTAAGGCACACTATATATGTAATTCATGGCTAAGTTCACTGTTTTCTCATGGCCTTCAGTCACCTGTATTATGTGTTGCTGTATTTGTGTGAACAATGTGCTCTCTGATGTACAGTACCCTATTCTAGTAACCGTGTCCCTGGTGTTGTGGTTTCTCTCACTTTAAAGTGACTCCATATCCCATTAGGGATTACATGCTCTTGTCTCTTAATGCATCGGTGTGTGTGTGTGTGTGTGTTGCTGCCACAGGCAGGTAGTGTCCTTCAGTATGACTGTTTGGCTCAATGGAGCTATTATTTCTGTGAGGATGCATGAAATAATATTTGTGTAGAAATGCAGAAAATTGCATTCTGGGTAGGTGTAGAAAGAAGAGGCTTAAAGAGCAGCTAATGTAAATATGTTTTTTTGCAATTTTTTGAAAATAATTGCCTTTGCAGTGTGGAAACACTTGTGATAGCTTGTGTAATTTAGAAGCATCTCTGCCAACTGGGTACATACAGGCCCCCTGTAAAGTTGTGGTAAATTTACCAAATAACTATGCACAGCAACTGCAAGAAAATACCTGGTTAGGATTGCCATGCTGAATTGCAGCTTGTAGCAAATGGACAGTATGCACTTGGTTCACTTCCATTGAATTTCCTTAAAAAACATTAATAACTTGAATTTGATAATTGAAATTTGAAATGTGTCTGCAGGAAAGCATACAATTTAACATAGATTGAGAATATAGTTTTCATTAATAATTAAATCACAAATTAGTATTTACTTAGATTTGAATGGACAGTTTCTTCTAAGATACTGGCTTATAAACTCTTAGAACTTCTGCTGTCACAGATAATTGTCTACAAACTCTGTAACAAGTATCAAATTGTATATGTCACTTCCACATCTCTTTCCACATCTTGTAAGCCTGTCATCAGGTCATGTGTCACCATGGCTATTTGGGATGTTTGTGGTAAAGCATATGCAATAATAATTAAAGAAATATAAAATCAAATGGCTATTTGAAGCATCCAGGTCAGCCCAGCAATATTGTTGTTAGACATTATTTGGCTGAATGGGTTTGTGCTTGTGAAGCAAGTGTCCATGGATTTTGTGTTCAATAAGGATTATTTGTTGCGTCTGGCTGGTGCAGGCAGTTCTGTATGGGTGAGCGCCTATATTACCAGTCCTCCAGAAGCACTGAGCATTCAGGCTGCATGTAAGATCATTATCTTCCCCAAAGATTAGTCAAAGGGCTTCCTCCTCTTCATTCACCCTCTAGCACCTAGCGTACTGCGCCACTCCAGCTGCATACGTCCACAACAAACACTCACAGCTGCCTCAGCAGCTCCTCAGCAGACACTTTGTCTCTGGATAATTTTGGTTTCCTACTCACTGATACTTACATACAGTAACCTTAAACCAGCTGATCCCTTTTCACAGGTGATGTGTTAATTCTGAGGAAAAAGTGCCAAGTCAAGCTGAGGTCTGTGTTTTTGTTTTCCATATGGTAGATGGTGTGATATCGCTGAAGTCCAGTGTTTTTTTTTTTCTCCTGGTTCATTGATCCATTGGTCTCCTCTCCACTGATACATTCAGCTGATCTAAGTGCTAGTGGGACAGGATTCCTTTATTTGTCCCACTGGGCAAGAGGAAGAATAGATGGATGGCCTGAATATAATAACTCCTTCCCTCTACCATCACTATGTCTTTACACATAGAATCAGTCATGTCAAGTACATGGGAATACAAATCCACTTTTGGTGCTTTGGCCAGTGTTGTGTAATGTGGTGAGGTTGTGTTTCTTCACTGAGCAAGGAGGCAATGCTTCTCTGGTCAGACTCCCCATCAGCGTGTTAAGTAGAGCAAGAAATCCTCTCCCTGTC
>NW_026117951.1:0-23083 GCF_001640805.2 Lates calcarifer
TTGAGGTTCATTTAAGACGATCAGACAGGTTCACAACAAACCAACTGCTTAGTCAGTTAAGAGAAAATTGTGAGCAGTAAACACCCAAAGTGTCCATTGTCAACATCCATCACCGGGGGTTCGATCCCCAGCTCCTCCAGTCCAAAGTATGCCAAAGTATCCTTGGGCAAGACACTGAACCCCAAAAATCGCCCCCGATGTGTCATCGGTGGAGGAATGTGTGTGTTAGAGAGCACCTACCATGTATAGAATAAGTGCTGTATGAATGTGTGTGTGAATGGATGAATGTGACATACAGCATGAAGGGCTTTGAGTGGTCGATGCGACTAGAAAATCGCTATTAAAGTACAGTCCATTTACCATTTATGGGTTTCATAAGACAGCTCACAGGAGGAGCTCTATCTTCTATTAGTGTTGTTACAATACAGCACACAGGCCAGCTTTAGTAAACAACAAAATATCTGACCAAGGAGAAATGCTAAACAGTGCTAATCTGGTATTTTACCACCAACTATTAGCTTGCACTGTACTGAAATATTGACAAAGGTAATATACTAGAAATAGTTGACACACTTGACCTTAAACCAACTGCTGTTAAAATGCTGAGAAAGTAAAACAAGATATTCTTTCATTCAGTGTTTTGATGATGGTGGTGGAGAAGGCTGCCTAACATGTTGGTCCAAAGGTGTTCAACTGGGTTGAGATCTGGTGACTGCAAAGGCCACGACATGATTCATGCTATTTTCATACCCATCAAACCATCCAGTGAGCCCTCATGTCCTATGGATGGGGCCACTGTCATCCAGAGGAATAAAAACTAAATGAAGGGAATGTTAAATTGTCGTAAAAGGTCAGTGTGGTGTACAGAGGTGGTTACCACTGTGATAGTGAAGCTTACTGATGAGTGTTATATTGTGTGATTTCCATACGTGGCCTCTAGGGGTAGTAATAGGTAAAGAGAGAGATTTCTGATATACAGAAGAATTCACTGTTTCCACTGAAGGAAATTCCAGAGTTGTTTGAATTTGATCTCAGTGCTCAGTGGCGTTTCCTGACACCTGACGTGACCTCTCTCTGGAATGGAACATGACTAAAGTCTGTCATTTTTTGAGAATGTGTGTTCAATGTTGTCTGTGCTGAGCAGTATACTTCCTTGCTGTACAGGTAGTTGCACATGGAAAAGAAAGACAAAACAGATCAAAGAAAACAATTAAAGACACTTTCACTCCATTATATTACCCAGCAGCCAGATTGTTAGATAAACAGATGTGCATTAGTATTCAGATCTGTTTATACATAGTATACATAATTCTAATGTTAAAAAGGTTTCTGATTGATTACAGATGTGATTTGATTCCTCAACATCTAAGCCATTTATTTCTGTGCTGAGTGAGTTACCTAACAGGCTTTTTGTGTCAGTCAGGTTTCTGAAACCATGGTGTGATGTTTACTTTCACACACACAAAACCAGGACACTCCAAAAACCTGATCTCTAACTGAGATGTATGCAAGCACTTGTATTCATTCAACCTTAAAAGCCAGGCTTTGAGTCTATCTTCATGCACTACTCACATGCCTATATGAATGTTGAAAGAATTTGTCCCTGTAATCATTCATCCTGTCCATTCTGATTGTGAAGTGATTACTTCCTAATGTGGCCACACTGTAAAAACAGAGGACAAAATGTGCAACAGTGATTTCTCAAGTTCAGCTGTGACTAATATGAGACCTCAGGAGTCTGAGTCTGTTGTACCACAACAAACTTATGCACAATTACAACAGTGTATCCTTCAACACAGTCCAGCAAAGACATTTTCTGGACTAAACACAGAGGGAAACTCATGCTAAAAATTACTTTGACTTTTAAAGATACCCACTGTATTTGTCTTACACAGACTGTGGCTCTTTTTCCTTTACAAAAGTCCAACTGAAGCTAAATGATTTAGCGAACTGGATTTTCACTCCACAAAGAATTCATTTCATAGCCAGTGTAAACAGGAAGGAGTGATTATAGCAACAGATAACTTTCAAATCAAAAACATGCATGTGATCACGTGAGTATTAAATATTAATACAGACATGGAAAATCTGAAGCAATCCTTTCATGTCCTCAGATATGAAAGTCCACAAATTTAGTGGCAATTCAAGTTTTCATTTTGCAGTTACAAAAACTCACACTGGCAGTTGTGTTTATAATTTAAATATGTACCTAACATTATATAAAATAATTATACCAGAGGATAGTAGATGTTATCAAATATTTATTTCAAAAAGTGACATGATGTTTTTCTTAATGTATTTTTCCTGTCATAGAGGCCAATAATAAGGCATTTTACAGTTAAAAAGGTGGATGTTACTGTGGCAGGCACCATCCTGCTACACTGTCTTTGTATGCAGAAATCATCAGCTGGTCAGCCTGGAGTGACTGTTATGGTGACTGCTACCAGGGGATTGAGTTGCCCTCCCAGTCTAACAGCATCCCGCTGTCTTTATTGCAGAGTGATGACATCACACCGAGCATGCCATGTACACTGTCCTGGGTGGTCAAAGGAGCCTGGGGGAGACAACAAAAAACAAGCAAAGATGTGTCAGAAGAAATGAAAGGGGAAATAATTTCATTATTCATCTTAAACAGGGCCTACACAGGAGCATCATGATGAGAGGAATAGTGAAACTAACTATCAATGGCTAGTTATTGAGCTAAATGCTTATGTCACGGCTATGTTAACATGCTGATGTTTAGCACGTAATCATCATAACATCTTAATTTAGGTTGTTAGAATGCTAATATTTGCTACATAGACAAAAGCATAGGATGAATTAAAAATTTGACATAAATACAAATTAATGCACAAAATGTCATGCAAATCCATTCTATAGATTCCATCTGAACCAAAGTGGTTAGAGTGACAGACTGCTGCTAGCATGGCTAAAAACCTTAACCAACCCAACTTAGCAACCAGACTATGGACCTGTAGCTCATTATGTGATATACTGAATCTAATGGATACTAGTAGTGGAGGAAGTATTAACATCATTTAGTAAAGACAAAGTAACAACAGTACACTGTAAAATACTCCAAGAAAAAGCCCTGGATTGAAAATGTCACTCATAAAGTAAAAATCAGTAACATTAGCAAATACTATTACTTGAAGTGTAAGTAAACTGTGTGAGTATTACCTTGCTAAGGGTAATGCAGTCTAATCGATCATTATATGTAGCCTGCTGTGCTGCTGAGCTGCATTGTATTCTGCTGACAGGTATTCCTAATATTTTGTCCACCCCATTGGTAATCAGTGACTGTAGGCTAAACAACAGACACGTCTCTTCGTATAGAACAATGAAGTTGCTGCAGTATATTGTTTGATCACTGATGAATTTTAGCAGCATTGTGTACCATTTTATGCTGATCTTATGTACCACTGAGTAATTTAATATAGAAAAATGTGTCATATTTTATGACCTGATGTTTGTATATCAGTCTTCAAAGTAACTGCAAACATCAAATAAATGTAGTGGAGTGAAATATTTCCTACTGAAATGTGGTGGAGTGGAGTGCCTAAAAACTGTACTTTCCATTGAAGTAAATGTATTTATTTACTTTCCACTACTGATAGATATATTTACAGAGCATGGTAAAGTTCATAAAAAGCTGCTGAAGTTACAAGTGTTATCTTTACTGTCATGGAATTAAAATATATATAGTATTTCTCTCTCTTTTCTCCATTGCCTCACCTCTTCTCCTCCCATCTCAGTGTGCACCCAGCCAGGGTGGATAGCTGTCACCAGTATGTTGTAGCTCTTGAAGTCCTCAGCTTGACAGCGAGTCAGCATGTTCAACGCTGCCTGGTGACCAACAGCAGACAGGACAGAGGCTTTGTTGTTCAAGAATTCAGCAATTTAACTATGACACTCAGTATATTATTCATCTTTAGTGTACTTTCTAGGAAACTGAAAGTTTAAGTTCATGTAAACACCTTGTCTGAAACAAAATAAAAGTTAGACATGGTGTTTTAGGGTTGATTCCAGAGTTGAGTCAACTCAATATATTTGACTTTTGTAGGTAAAGAAATTAACTCAGATTTATACATGAAAATAAAATGATTTTTTGTCTAAGCAGAATTGCTTCATGCATAAAGCCTTCACAAGAGTACCTGAATCATCACAGAAAGCGCAGAGCACTGTGCATTGTGAGAGCAATGTAATCGATTTTGAACTTGTTCCTGGCAGTGTAAAGAACTCTATAAAACTGCTTTTTAGCCATCATGTAGGAAGATAAAATTCAAAGAAAACATTAATTAATAGTCATTAAATGAATAAATTAATAATCCCTAAAATCACTTGACACTCATGTTAAGGCATGTTATCAAAATGCTGTCTGTTCCCATCACGTTTTAATTAAATCAAAGCTCAGTTATTCTAACTTGGCTGGCTGGTATCTGTATGCATGTTTGCTAAGACACTTCAGTGGAATGACACCAACATTAATATAACTCAAAGTGCTTGTGTTAATTAATATGCATTGCGCCTTCTTAAATAAAATAGACTTAAACTTAAACTAAACTCTACCTCAGTATATTTCCAAGTTAAAATAAATGTTGAATGACTGACTGACTGACTGAATGAACTGGAGCTGGAAATGACATCACTCCAGAACTGACAGTAGAAGAAGTCAGAAGTGTTTTTATTGTTGTTGCATGCTTGTTGTTGTTATTATTAGCAATACCAGTTGATAACAATGCATTACGTGGAATTTTACGAATACAAATGGCAACATATCCACACATAGAAGTTGGTACATTCCATTTTCCATTGGAAAATGGAATGTACCAATAGTCTTCCAGAGATATTGTGAGGGCACAACAGTATTAATTATCACTATATAATATAGGTAGCCTGTGATATTCAGATTTTATGCATCAGCTGTACCTTGCTGGTTCTGTAAGGATACATCTGTGCCACAGGGGAAGGTCTCTGGACATTTCTCAATGGATGAGATGAGAGTGGAGATGTTGATAATAGCTGATCTCCTGCAGGACATTTTATCACCTGAGACAGAGTGAAACAGAGACAACGATGCCACTGAAAATTCTGGTTTGTATCATGACATAGGAATAACAACTAAATTATAATGCAATACTTTGTACATTGCAACGTGTGATAGAAATGACTGCATTTTTGTGCATTAATGAGTGTTTGTGCACAAATCACATCGATTCAAGCTGTTTTATGAAATCTGTTATTATTCTGTTGTCTAATCAGAAGTAAGAGGGGACAGAGAATATTGATGAGACCATGGAAGTAATGGAGGTTTTTTAGGCTGATGTGTGTTGTTCTCCTGTGTATTTACTGCTTGAATATATCTGCTGTTGATGGATGTCAGAGGCTATTTTGATGACAAGGCTTTCCCTCTCTGTTAACTAATCTGGGTCTGTGTGTACTGGTGGCATAGAGGCAAACATAACTACATCCCAAACCAGTTCAATCTCTCAACAAACAAATGGCCATCAGTCTTATGTGATCATGGATTGTCTGTAGAGGTTAGCTGAAGGGCTAACTGTGGCCTTTGTGTGTGATAACCTCCATCTTTGGTCACCGTCTTAACATGAGTGAAATGTGTTGCTTTAGAGTTGTAACTTGTGAAAAGTCTTATGCCCAACCATGTGCTAGGTATTGTGCCAGTCAAGACTTTGCATGGTGACACACGACTGATCGGATTTCAACACATGAACTGATTGCATCATTTCAACATAAGCTTAACATACATTTCCATTGAAATGTGACTCAGAATGCTGGTTTCAAAGTCCAGAGTGCTGACCATTACACTATGGAATCAAGACAGAGCAGGTGCACCAGTCTAAGGAGTCAATATGTCGTCTCAACGCAGGTCCATTTCAGTCACCTTTGCAACATCACCTGCCTGACACTGTGAGGAGCTGTTCTTCTGACTTTCTAAGGTCCACCATCAGGTCTGCCTCTGTGTGCTTTGATAGCTACCTTCCAAACAGTCGACCTGTTTGACATCCTGTTGATGCTAGAGTGCAGACCATCTAACAGTTTTTCTCTCTCTGTTAGACATGACATTTTTTCTTGTACTGAAATAAAAACCTGGATATATACTTATATAGACAATCTGTGGGTTCTTGTCAGTGATATTGCCCAGGAGTCTCAGACCCGGTGTTTCCTACAGAGTCAAAACCAA
This sequence comes from Lates calcarifer, assembly GCF_001640805.2. Taxonomy (NCBI): domain Eukaryota; kingdom Metazoa; phylum Chordata; class Actinopteri; family Centropomidae; genus Lates; species Lates calcarifer. Next base: position 6,203 of record NW_026117951.1, read on the forward strand.
AACAACCAAATCAGTGGAATTAATATGTTTTTCTTTCTAAAAGGTAATTGCGTAAGCACAACAGACTGAAACAAAGCATGAAACTTCATTAGGTGTTTAAGTAATGTCTTTGTTTGTAACTCTGTGGTTTACCAGTGACGCGTGCAGAGAGCAGTCTGTATGTCATACCTCTGTCTTTTTTCTGAAAGAGTATAGTTTACTTTAAGTACAGATTTTCCGCTCAGTGCTGCCTGCAGCTGTACAACCTGAACTGCACTGAGATGTACAACGTTCAAATCTCTATTGAACTGGACTATAATCAAGTGAAAGTTATCGTCAAAACCTCTGTTACCAGTATCTGTCCCTGAATCCATCTGCCTCTTGCCCACGTTTCATCCCCCAATTCCTTCTACCTTCTTCCTTCTAAGACTACCACTATGGCCCTCTGTGTTACATTTGTCAATAAAGCTTTGAAATCTGAATGAAAACATTTCAGTCAGAAGGATTAGACATGTGGTGATATGTGATCAGTCATGTTTGGCAGAAAAGGCCAACTGGTCCTAAATAAACATATGAACATCAAAACAACGTGATAGGGGTCAGGTTATACTTCCCAGATTGTACACCTGCAGGAATATGATTGGATATTATGACTGTTACATTATGATTATATGATTATGATTGTTACAATAGCTGTGAATCATTATGAGCCATATAGAAAACATCTGTTGCCAATCAGCCAATACAAGCACAGCTGCAGTGCTGTGCTGAGCTAATGCTATGCTTCTTTGAATAATTTCAACGTCATTGGTGAAACCTGTATTCAGATCCTGTTGTAAAAGTAACAACAGTGTAAATATACTTACAGTCCTGCATTCAAAATTGAATTTAGGTACAGCATTTGAATAAATGTACTGAGATACTTTCACAGTTTCACGAAGTTCACAGTTCTTAGTTTTTTGTTTGTTTGTTTGTTTTTATTTATGTATTTATTTATTGCCATATTAAAGCCAAGCCATATCAGAAGTGTGTTACCAGCAGGTTTAGACCTCAGATCCACAGCAGGTCACACTGTGTTTATTCAGGGCACTGTGTTGCTCTGAAAGGAGGAATGCATGCAGCAATGTGTCCCTGCTGTAGCCTAGTTTTCTATTAACTGTTGGCTGTTTTTCTGCTCTACTATAGCTGTGTTGTGGTGTCAGTCAAACTCTGAGGTACAAATTCTAGTTCAACATGAAACAAAAGTTATTTACCCATGTCCTTTTCAGGTGAGTGCCTCTCTGCTGCTTTCTGGAGGAGAGGGAGACACATCTGAAGAGAGAGAGATGATAAATTACACAGTTTAAAGTTGTTGTGTAATTACACAGCTGACACTGATGGACAGTGCTGTGTGTGTGTGTGTGTGTGTGTGTGTGTGTACCTGCATCTGTGTATGTCTGTGTGAGAGAATATGACAAACCAACCTTTGCGAGGAGAAATGGTCCGACCACATTGGTTTCATACACCTCCATCATATCCTTTTTCCCGGTGGCAGACAGTGGTGCTGGTGAAGCTGGAGTATTGATAGCTGCATTGTTGATGAGGAGGTTCAACCCAACTGCCCCAACCTGCTTGCTCACAGCCTGGACAGTAGTCAGGATACTGTCCTCATCCAACATGTCTGCAGGTGGACATACACATACACCAATCTTAGTGATCGATATATCAGAGGTATCAAATTCTAGGGAGGTAAAATACAAGGATCTTGCTCTTGGATACCTGTGTTTGTCATTAATATCAAAAATGAAAAAGCTCAGGTTTCAGTTAAAGGAATACTTTGCAGGTTTGGTGTGTCGGATGACCATGACTGATGAATGCAATGCAACTTCTGCAGTACTTTAGTGTGCAAACATGCCGATTTACTTTAGTTTGTTATATTACAAGAGGGAGGACATCAAATCACACAAAACAAGAAAATATAACAATAACAAAATAAAATCTAAGATGTTTGTCCTTGTGGTCCTTGATACACTGTACAGATAGTGAAGATGCAGGAGTCAAGTGACCAGATGACATCATACTATACTAACAAAACTAAAACAGTAAATACCTCTGACATCATCAGTAAAATCACAGACTCAAGTCAAACATAAAGAATAAAATGACTAAAAATGAAAAAAGGAAGGTCACTTCTGTCTTTTCCTGGCGCCACAGAACCTAATGGAGGAGACAGCACTGCTGGTACTGAACCTCACCAAGCACATGGCTGTAGACTGGTGTACATGAGTTCTACAAAGACAGTCTTTCAGACCCTCATTAAATATGCATACACCTTAACCATGCAACTTGGACATATAGTATTTCTGCCTCTGGAGCTGTAGAGTCTGATCTGTGATGACTGATCTCCTGCTGCTCCTACAACTCCACTCAACACCTGCTGCTAGAATTACAAATTACTTACACTGCTATTAGGTGTATTGCTATGTTAGCAGTTAATACTTTAATTATCACTAGTATCATTACTACTGCTGTATTACTGGCCTCACCTTACATGCTATGTTCTTCTTTCGCTATTCTCTACCCACTCCCCCCCCCCATCCCCCTCTCTCTCTCCTTCTTAACCCTGCCTCTACCTCTTAAAAGGAAGTTTTTCCTTGCCACTGTCGCCTAGTGCTGCTCATGGTGGGATTTGTTGGGTCTCTCTCTGTAAATACCTATTTTAAAGAGTACGGTCTAGACCTGCTCTATATGAAAAGTGCCTTGAGATGACTGTTGTTGTGATATGGCGCTATATAAATAATACATTGAATTGAATTGAATTAAAAACCAATGATAAAACCTTTTGCTGTATGAATCAGATACCAATAAAATGCTGACTGGTTGGTCTGGTTCTTTGAGCACAATGGAAGAAAACATGCACATGGGGAATAAAGAAATAGTGAACATTTTATATGAAAGGAGAAAAATTATACACAAATATTTTTGTAAAAACAAAATTGAAGTCAAGAAAAACAAAAACCCTAGCACCGAGTGGTGCAAAGGCCAATTTAAATCACTCTGTTTATTATTCTTAACGGAAATCAACCAAATTTTTGAGGGGCTAAAGTTACTCAAAACTCATGACGTTTTGTGTGTTAGATATTGTGAAAATATACCAAATTTCAACAAAGCAGCACCCACAGTAGGTTTTACCCACATGTACTTATGTAACATCCCAAGACTTACAGAACATCCTGTTGGAGCCATACCCTAAACCCCACAGGAAGTCACTCAGAAAATAAATAAGATCAGCTTCAAATTTGGTCAGTGCAATCTAAAGACCTGCCCTGCGATGGACTTCAATGAATGAATGAATGAATGAATCTAAAGATCTTTACGCTGCTAAATTTGAAAGCATTTGAGTTATTGTTGAACAGTTTGTCTGTGGTGGCAGGATGAATTTCAATGTGTCACCATAAAACAGGAAGTTGTTGTAACTCACATATCTGCCTCAAAATTCTAATGTTTGATAAGGATCCCAGTTTGAAGACATCTACACAGCCATAGCACCACCTACAGGCAACAGGAAATGACACATGTTCATACTCCCTCCAGTAGGGCAACCAGATCCACCTTAAATTTAGTCATTTGGCTACATTTGTCAAAATCAGTAAGACATTGATGATGCATGATTGTGAAAATTGTGGGTTTTCATTAAGGGATGTTTCACCATAGAACAGGAAGTTGTTGTAACTCAAATATACAATGCCTAGTTTGCCCAAAACTTGACATATTTCATGAGACTCCCAGCCTGAAAACATCAGCTAAAACCAGAACATAAGGATCTGCTTGAGAAAATAGTCATTTAACTTGATGGGTGTGCGTTTAAGTGTAAAACACCTTAACTTTTCTTTTTGAAAGTACCTGGATTATTTAATCATCGCATTTTAGGGGTGTCATTTGCAGATGAAAATAGGATATTAGTTTTATTGTACAGTAAAGTATCAGGATTTCTTTAAAGTATCAGGATTAGCATTGTTATTGCAAGTATTTGTTTGGGTCAAGTATTAAAATTGCACGTATAGAAGATGTTATCTTGTATGGGTGAGGAAAATTAGTCATTTCAGGCTAAGTCATTGACTTTCTTTTTACTGAGAACACAGAGCAACTGTCCCATGTCCCAAGTATGGACTTATTTTGTTACTTTAGAAAGATAATATTTATTACATGAAATAAGATTGACATCAGTACTTTTGATGAAGTTGTGGGCACATATAAAATCTGACTTTGGCTGCCCCTGTCATCTATGGCCTCTCACTGAAGTTTAATGGAAATGTACATTCCCGTTCTGTAAGAATACATTTGAATGTCTACACAGATATATGTGGGTGAGTGGAGTTTACCTAGTTTGATCATCGTGATCTTTCCAGGATATTGAGCAGTGAGCTTTCTCAGGGCCTGGAGGGAACAGAGAGAAGAGGGAGACACAGACAGTCGAGGAAATGACAGATGATAAAGTGGATGGACAAAGACAGAGAGACTGAAAAAATAAACTGTTCTTTACTGCAGCATTCCATTATTTCTTCTCTCATTTTATAGTAGTAAACTTGATGGTCTGATTCCATTGGTCCATGCTGCTGTGTCCACAACATTTATAGTGAGTTGGTCCCTAACAGTAACAGAGATTTAGAATATACTGATCTAATTCAAGCAATTATGTTAAGCTGCAGACAAAAAACATGGCTGTGAGCACATGTTGAGCATATGTTGAACTTGTTGGGTAAGTTAAGGGACTAACCCTTAAAAATGTAAAAATGGCTCTGTCTTTAACAATGTATTGACCAAAACACTATGTAGTCATTTGGTACCAATTCAACTCTGTGTGAAGCACTTTTTAGTTCATCAACTATGAATTCCACTGTATACATTGCTGAACTATCAATGTGCATGCAAATGAATGCATCAGAAAAATGATGATTGACAGGGAATTTAATTTGTTTTCCTTACAAGGCTGTAATCTAAGAAGAATGACAGCATTAACTGTCTGAGAGAGTGGCCCAAAAGGACATCTGTTTACATTCAAGCAAAGCCCTCTAGCAGCCATAGTAATTTTGACAGGTCAAAGGGGGAAGTCAGGTAACAATATTATAGTGTGACAAAGTTCACATAGGGAGGTGGTTGGGCTATGTATCATTCTAAAGGACATGGACAAATGAAGTTTTTGTCTTTTAATGTGGAGGACTTGTTCCCTTCAATATCTGCTCCTAGGAACTTAAGCATGAATAATATTTATATGGTTGTTTAGGCAACTCTAGGCAATTGATTAAAATCATAAAAGGATAAGTCATGAGACAGGATCTGCTTACCTGTTCAATTATTAACCAAACTATGTTTAACCAAAGCATTTTGTAGCTTAACTCAGACCACCTCCCTGAAACTTCTGTGTGGCAACACTTCTACTGACCATAACCCAGGTAACAATAACATTTCCTCCAAAACATTTTGGCATAATCATTTAGAAGTAGATAAACAGAATTTTGTGTTGTTTTAATACACATTGCAAATAATAATAGTCCTTGACAGTGTCTTTGAGGAATCCTGCATTCAGTAGGATTTATAATGAAAATGTCTCTCTCATTCTCAAATCAAAGTAAAGTAAAAAAACAAAAAAAACAAAACTTCTGCTTCAGCCAATCATCGGTCACCTGAGCCAAAACAGATTCTCATTGTAACACCCCGATCAGACAACTAATGGGCATGTGTTATTAAAATCTGTAGAATGACTAATCACTAATAGAATAATCTTAATTTGACAGAAGGTGCAGTCATAAAACTTGTTCTCATACAGAAATTGCTCAAAGTGGTTAAATTAGCAGTTAAAACACATTTAAAAAAAGATTTCTCAGTAGTTATTTGGGGCACTCTTATTGATCAACAATTCAGTCAGCCCCATACAGATAGGTAAAGGTCATCAAGTGTATATTTAAGTCTTCCTCATATGCACAGGTGCAGGGTCCATAATTCATGGAAAAGCCATAAATCAGCTCATACACTCTTCTGTTAGTAGCAACATGTGTGTGTGTGTGTGTGTGTGTTAGCAGTGCGTCTGGAAACCATTCCAAGTAATCGTGTGTAACCGTCTCACCTCAGCCCTGGTTCCCTCAGGGTCTCTGCAGCAGGCATAGATGTGAGCCTCCTCTCTTGTCTTCTCTGCCAGTTGTTTGACCAGCTCCAAACCAATACCTCTGTTGCTGCCAGTCACCAAAATGTTGCCTTCCAGTTTCACTGACATGTTTAGCTGATCAACTGTCAAACCCCAGCTGCTGTCTGACTATCCTGTGACAGTGACTGAACATGTGTGAGAGCACAGTGTTGCAGTAATGTTAGTCCTGTGTGCGTCATGCACTCAATATAGGTGGGTACTGTACAAGAAGGCAGGAGTAAGTCTCTCACCTCTCTCTGTGTGTATTGACGTGTTTATATTATCACCTATTGCACATATAACACTAAACCTTTGGCCCACCTTTACCTTACTTTTCCTTTCATAAGCAGTTTTCTTACCAACGAATCAGCACCAGCCGTAAAGTCCCTCTTTGATTTGTAGTGATATTTTTTTTCCTTTCTGGAGTCCAGGACATGTATTTAAACCAAGAGCTGTCAGTTTATCTTGCCACATAATCAACCTTTCCTCATGAGTAAACAAATTATTTATTCTGACTTTGGCCTTTTAACAGTGTATGTTTAGTTACAAAACATACCAGGAATGTGGTGATTCAGAATATGCAACATACCTTTTTTTCCTCTTAGAGCGTAGTTAGATAATTAGTGAGTGTGATTATGTCATCAGAATCTGTGGAAAGTGTGTGTTGCTGCAGAAAGATGAAGTTACCCCACTGCCAGAAACCAAATAATTCTGCCTCTTCCTGTCTTCAGGAGCACTGTGTTGACTGATGACAGCCAGACAGAATGTACTGAAGCCTTTCACAATCAGCCGGCTGCTGAAAAGCAAGCAACCTGTCTGAATGGTTGTTTGTCAGCACAGGAGTTGTATCTAAATGGTCTATTACGTGAGCAGTAAAATAGGCTGTAACTTATTTATTGAAAGTTGCACTAACTCATATTTTCATAGTAACAACGGATCAAATCAGTGTGTAATGTGTGAAGAATTGTTCACATTGACTGACCACTGAGAATTATCACCAAATCTACAGTCCTCTTCAGCTTTACATAGATTTTAGCCTCTTATTCTTTTGAGTTGACAGCCTGCATTTTTACCACTTTGGCTCAGTCTCAGCTTTCATCAACCTGGTTTTCAACAGCAGTGGGCAGCTATTTTCAGAGAAAAGCCACTGTACACTACCTACTCAGCACCAAGTAGTAGACAGATTAGACAGTTAGAGATTAGCTGGTGAACATAGTTGAGCATTAGCAGCTGAGGAGACGGGTGTTTTTTCTCAGGAGTTGGAGGTGATCAAACTGAAGCTAATATGAGAGTGAATATTAAATGTATAGTTACCATGGGGACACAAACATGACCCTGAATGAATGCTGACATTGCTCTGTGTTTGGGAGATGTGTAAGTAGGCAACAGTTTGCAGCTGTAGGTCACTATCAGCATCATGAGGTGATAATATTTAAATATGTACATCATATTTCTGTTACACCCAAATTGCCAGAAAGTAAGATGTTGCAGGTTTGAATAATAAAAAATTATTAAACAGTTTTGAGTATGTGTTGAGTATTTGGGTAACCACACTATGTGACTGTCCACCTCTGCCAGGTCACAGTTCATGGATCTAAACCTCGCTCTGGATACCTGTAGTAGGGTATGGGAGTCCAATTTAAATGAACAAATAGGTCAGCACTCTTAACTTAGAGGACCTTTAGCATCATGGTTACAGTAGTAAACAAACAGTTAAGACTGTACAACAGTCGTGGATGCAAGAAACAAGATTCACATGGGGAAAAACACACTCCTGTGTGAAAGTCTATATTTTGTTGACCCATCCATCCACCTCAATCACCTCCTAACATTTTGCCATAATAAGCTGCTTGCACAAATTGTTTTTTGTTTTTTTTTGTTTTTTTGTAACAGGAGGACACCCTTTTTGGTATACTTCTTTTCCTATAACAGAGTGAAACCTCAAAGTTCCTCTTTTTCTGGCATCCACAGATAATATACATTTAATTTGGATGAGTTTTAACTTATTAGTGGAAACAGAATGGGTGAACGTGCTTAGCCTTATTTAATTTTTATGAATGGTGATTTTGTCAGATGTCCTCTAACACTGACAAAGTACTTATTTCAAACTAAACTATGATCTTTCCCTGTAACTAAACAGTGTTCCTGTGGGTTGTATCAGAGGATAAACAACTCAATTTGGGTTCAGTTGATATAATTGAACTTTGAATTTTCAACTTGGCTTTAAACATGTCATCACTTTAGGGTCATCATGATCTAAAACAGTGTCCTGCTATCAGAGTTGGAACAAAGAAACAGCTTACAGTGTAAGCAGAACATTGATCCTAGCTATGATTATAGGTATGATTGCCTTGGGTAATATTTTATTTCAACATATTAATATCTTGATATCACTGCAATAGTTTTCTTGTCTGACAAAATGAAGACTTCTAATTTACCTTTCATTCTTGTGCCAGAGAGTGCCTGAAGAGTTTCTCCTCTGTGACCAGTTCCCTGCTATGAGCTAACACTGCCACCTGCTGGCTGTTATATATATTTAACTACAATCAAGTTCATCTAGCAACAGGATTTCTTTTCTCAACTGTTTAATTGATAATATTCAGCAAGTCAGCATATATGTAACCTCTAACTGAATTCTAATTCATAATGCATCACATTTTCAATTACAGCAGTATATTGTTACCTGTCCTTTCTGTGACTGTCAGGCAGAGACGATGTTTGGTGACACTGAGGTGACATAGGTGGCACAAGTGACTTGAGACTAGTGTGACGGTCCACCTTTTAGCACAGTAGTGACTGGAGCATAGTGGCAACACTGAAGCGGCTTCAGGTCAAGTCTCTGGCTGTCCTTGAGTGACCCAGCCAAAGTGCAGACTTAGCCCCTGTAGAACATCTGTGCAAAGACCTAAAGTTTACTGATGCTTTACCACTGAGACGATCTGCCAAGGAGAGTGGGGTGGAATGTCCAAATCCAGGTGTGCAAAGCTCATAGAGACTTAGCCAAGAAGACTCAAAGCTGTAAATTGATGGTGCAGGTAAAGAAAAAATCAACAAACACATTTCCAGAATCATAATTTCATGTTTCATTGTTATGTTTATGTTACCATAAAAAATAGAATGGTTATTAAATTTCTTACATTCTAACTGCTATTTAAGATCATCATCTATTGCATTCTTGAATATTTGGGCAAGGCTGGACAAGGAAATTGACAAAGTCACTAACTTCCCTGGGACCACCACACTATACCACACTCCAGACACAAATTAATTTGGCAGAGGGCTGCAGTAAATTACAATATAAATTGAAAAAAGGTGCCTGGAAATGTTTATATTTCATTTGACGTTATGTTTACATGGTGCATATTCACTTGTCACAGCAGTCCAGTATGTTGTAATGTAATTTCTGGTGCTCTGGGCAAGATGGGTTAAGGGAGTGTGTGTGTGTGTGTGTTTATGTACTGGGTTTAACAGGGGCCCACAGCTCAGTTTTGCCCAATGTCACTTATCAGATTAATCCAGCTCTATGTTGAGGCTCTTGTTCATAGAGGAGCTGGTCTTCTGGTACATTGACATTACACTTTCATTCCTATGGATAGCTGATCAATCTTCTGTTCTATTCTACTGAAGCCTGGACCAGCTCGTTCCATTGGAGTTCATCTCTGTGGTGACCCATTGGAAGTGTTTGGTCATTCAATAAAGACACTGCTGTGTGCTGTGTTCGGGGATGTCATAGTTATTGTATTGTTTCTTCACAGTATTTAGCACATTAAAACACCACTCTACAAACTACAACACTGCTCTCATACATTGACTAGTTTGTGATTGCTCTGATGATTATTTATTTATTACCTGCATCAGAACATTAACATCACATCCTTTTTTGTTGGTAAATGTGCTGCAATTTGTTTAAACTGAATTCTAGATCTAGATTAAACTCAAACATGACATCTCGTCATCTACAAAAAAAAATTATCACCACATAACAATACAGGCCCTGAAATTATAAACACTAAACATCACCAACAGGTGCAACAAGTGTTTTATCAAGAAATTTCCTTTTAATTCATCTTTACATTCTGTCCTAAGACAGACAAAAAGCACCAACATGGAGCTTAATCTGATACAAGCTTATGTCATGAGATATACCCTTAAAAACCCTAAAAAAAAAAAAAAAAAAAAAAAAAAAACTTCATAGCACTATGTAGGTACAAGTTAGTTGTGGCTTCTCTATTCAAGAAGCAAAATATTAGTACCTTCAAAGACCATCTGTGTGGTAATGTTAATAGAGCAGCTGAGGCAAGACAAACTCTTTGACAGACTTGACCTCTCTTTTAGTACAACTTTTTGTTGTAAAGTTCCTGTACAAGTCAAGTGATATGACAATAATAAATATCAGAAGCTAAATAAAGTAGTACACCTGATGCCTTATTTCACAAAATGAGTACTGCTTCATCCTTATTTCCAGGAGAGACAGACAGACAAAATCTGTTTGTATGGTTGGAAGAAAAAACAGTTTCAGATCCTTTTCATCTTGTCAGATTGACAAACAGTTCATCATACATCAAGTTGCAGAGGCATTATTATTCAGTATCTGCATTTACAACTTTTGCTTGAGGTGGAGAGAAACTGCAACCTGTCCAGTCCAGTGTGTACCCCAGAGAAAAATCAGCTTTATTTTACAATCAAACTATGTAAAATCATTACAGTTAGCTGACATGGTACACCCTGGACAGATCGCCAGCCCATCACGGGGCTACCTCTGAACCTCATTACTAAAAACCGTTATTAACTTTTTTTTTTTTTTTTTTTTACTTAAAATGCACACAGGAAATGCAGTGTGATGCCTCTTATCTCCACTGACAATCCAAAGTTGAGAGTGACATTCAATGGTTAGTGCATCTCACTCTACTGACTAGTAGGAGTCAGCTATGCACTACATTGCATCACATTAGAACAGTTTGGTAGTTTATAACACCTTTCAATTTGGAGTGATACATCTTATGATGGTTTTTATGTACTGGAGTATATTTTATATTTTATTAGCAAAATACTGCACCTCTATCTGTGTTTTTTGGGTTCCAATTCAGGAACCTCAACATCACACAGAATGACAGATGATATTATGTCATTATTTTCAAACTGTTATATGAAGGCCCTCGGTGCTGGATGACAACTGTCTGGTAATTACCTTTACTTTACAAATTGATGGGGAACAGTATTTATAAAGCTGTTGAAAGGGAAAGATAAATGTAAAACTGAGTATTTCTAATTTAAATTGCTCTTAAATTTAAGAAAGGTTTCAAATTAGGAGTAGACTCTTGGGGTCTTAGATTGTTGCAGTACAGAGACAGAGATGAGCACACAACTTTGAGACATGTTTTAAAATGACATAATACAGTATAGGTCATGATAAATAATATGTCATGCAAAGCAAGACATATAATTCAGAATAGGCCAGTTTTACACAACTATTTCCAGCTGCTGCTTTCCAGTAAGCTGTCATCAACACACAATTGATAGGTTGATGTTACACCACTGTTTGTTTCTACTTGGTCACCTGAGAGCTGCGCTTACAGTTTACTCCAACACTTCACTGTCAGTAGGTGTGGCTCATGATAAGTCTGTTACTCACTTTTAGCAAATAAGTTTTTTACTCCTGAGTTGGCTATGTAGAGCTTAGTGCTGTTTAATAATTAAATGTTGGATAATGCAGGTCCATGACAATCAAAACACACCAATTAGTTTTGGTCTCTGGCTGATTCATGTTCATCTGATCAGGGCTTAGAGGAAGGTAAGGGTTACCCCACAGGTAAAAAGTTGCACTTAACATGCATTACTCTTTCAACCATTCCTTAAGTGTTAGCTACAGTCCAGTCTTAAGGTTGCTGGATGTGATGGGGTCCAGTTGGCATCTCTCTCTGGTCCCTGCCAAGGTTCACACTGGACTTCATATACACAGTTCTGATGCTCTGTTGGGTCCAGTTACTTGTGAGTGCTCCAACACACACAAAACACACACTGCATCATGTAAAAACACAGCTAAGTGTGTTTTTTTTGTATTTGTGTGCATCCAGGTCATCAGTTCAGCCTGCTTCTCTTCTCTTATCTCAGTCAGATGTTGATGTCGCGGACATCTGTGGGTGTAGTTGAGAGGTCCTGCCCCTCACTGATGTTCTTAGTTTCCATGGTAACTGAATGTTGCTGTTGTGCCTGTCTGAGACTGGTCTCCAGAAGCGACTCGATTTGCTCCTGACACGCCCTGAGACAATCCTGTAGAGTGCCAGTTCAGGTTAGTGTGAAAATCTGAGATGGTCTCGGTTCAGCAAGCGTGAATGTAATGTGCACTGATCATGTTGTGGACAGATGTACTCACTGGGTCACTCTTGATGGTCTGTGCCAGCTGCTCTGTCAGTTTCTGTGACATCATGGCATTGCCCAGCATCTTCATTTGTAAACCCTCCACTGCTGCCACCATGCTGCCTGCTGCCACCATGGACGGAGGGCTGGCTATGAATTTAACATCTGCAAAGCATCATAACAGAGCTTAACGTTAATAAGGCAACTTTCATTCTCTTATATAAGATGGCTTTTTTGTGCAGATGTACCCATCATGCATGCAGCCTGGAGTTCCTCCTGCTCATTTTCTTATTTTTCCAAATCTTTAACTTTCTTCTTTTGTCAAACTTCTTGTCAAAATTTTTATTATTATTAATATATTTAAACTGTGTCATCTCTAAACATATCAGGAGAGACAGATCTGGTCTGTTTTTCACTGTAGTGTACTCTGTAGTGAGTGTAGTGTTATGTGTTCATTCAACTATACTACCACAGCAACTCCAAGGTCACATTTTTTTTATACGAGGGACGAGTTGACAGCACTGAAGCTGGCCTATATGGAGACCAGAACAACAGACATCCCAAGAGTAAACAGAGAGGATGGATGCAGAGGAGGAACGAAGCAACAAGAGAACAAAGCTGGGTACAGACAATACAGACTGATGGAGAAGAGGAGATATAAGCCATATCTGCCTTCTATCATCGTGGGCAGTGTCAGTTTCCTTGACATTAAGATGGATGAGCTAGCTGCCTTAGTGAGGAATCAGAGGGAGGTCTGTGAGTGCAGTTTTATGCATTATAATGTAGTCCCATGCATACCTGTAGCACACAGTGCCACAAAGGTCTGAGCGTGCTTCCTGAGTATGGGCCTGGTCTCTCTCCGGACAGGCAGCTGAGACAAGAAGTGGTCGATGAAGTCGAGAGGGGTTACTGAAGCCAGGTCCCACTTCAGCTTGTTCAGAACCAGCAGTTCCATTTGCTGTGAGTAGATGAGGACAGAGAGACGGACAGAAGGACAGGTTTATGTGTGATCCAAAAAGGCAGACGCAGGGATTAACAACGATGGTGATGGATGTTTTCTGTCTACTTGTGGGGATTTTTGGCTTTAAGACAGCACTGGAAGAAAAGCCACGGGTGATCAGAACCTTTAGGCATCCTCCTATGGGGACCGTGAATAGCTACTGTGAACTTCTGAAGACAGGGGTCATGGGGAAAATATAACCTTGGGCAATAGGACAAGCTCCTGGGAGCCGTCCTCTAGGGACCATAAAATCCATACCAATCTGGCCAGTCGATACTCAGGCATTTAGAGCTGAACAAAAAAGTTCAGATGAAGAGACGTTTCATACTTAGGACCTTAGATTACAGGTATCCCCACATGGACAAAGAATGCTTTAATGTGATGGTCAACACTGAAGGACCTACCAGTAGCTGAGTAGGTGTGATAGAGTTGTCTGTGTAGATGCAGAGTTTCTCAGCAGTAAGTGGGATTGTCTCCTTCAGTTTGGATGCCAGGAACATACAAGCAGCTCCCAGTAACTGCAGGTGGCTCTTCTTGGTGGGTTCCACTGACAGGAAGCGGTCCATGTAGTTCATAGCCAGAGGGAAAACTTCCTCCTCACACTTCTGCTCCTCACACACCTGCAGAGACACACCAGACAACAATACTGCCATTAAATGCAGTTTATTCATTAGTGTCATTATAAAATATCAGTGACGTTAGTTTAAGTTACAGCCAATAAGTGAGCTATACAGAATTTTGGGAAAAGAGAGCACTGCTACTGATTTTGACACATACCTAGAGTTCTGGTATCAGAGTTGAGAGAAAAAAAGTAATTCTGTCAGTGCATCTCTATCACTATCATGCTTCCCTGGATACATGCACTAACAGAGCACATACTAACACTGGGCAGGGCCTCTCTTTACTCTTAAAACAGCTTTATGATTTATCAGCTGCACATTCATGCTGCCAATCCCACAGGTGTTCTATTAGATTCAGAATGAATGAATGATTCATTTTAAATGACATTTCTGTCATTTAAAATGATCAAATTAATATTTTTAAAAAGTATCTAAATGACTAGGGCAATAACATTGGTTGACATAAAAGTATTATTCAATTAACAATTTTGATCATCAATAATTCAAGTCGATTAAAAACACAAATCAAACATTGCTATTTGCAACTTCACTGCTTTCTGGGTGTCCCATCATTAACTGAAAACCTTTAAAACAACACCCTGGTAAGGTGACAAACTCAAGATATTTCCATGTAAAAAAAGGTGACATGATTTGTTTTTCTACTTAAGTGGAAAAGATTCTCGAGCAGTTAGACTCGTATACAGTCTGTGTCTCAGTAATGGTTTGGTACAAACATGGAGAGGCAAAACCTGAGAACCCTTCGAGTTCCCCACGAGCCTCCAACACAAAGGCAGCGCGTGGTCTGCACGAACTGGCAGCTCGCCACATTTCCCAGAAATACTTTAAAATGTATCTACCTTGTTTAACTATACAATATGTTATGCATTCTCTGTAGATTTGACATTTCTTTCTTCACTGTTAAAGAGACATGTGAGCGCAATGAAATAATGTAATATAAATAAAGACGGCGGCGGAGATTGTTGAAGAGGTGTACCTTTAACTTCATAAACTGTTCACAAATACACTTTTAAAACGCCATTTTTGCCTCTTTAATGGGCTATGTGTGGTTTCAAAACCTACATTTTGGACCAGCATCATGTCTGTTATGTATTGATGATAGTAACTCCAGTGCGTTACACCACTGAGAATTAAATTCCGAGTTGGTAAACCCAACTGAAAATCCAAAAATGCTGCTTGTTTATCATCTAGACTGCATTACATTTCACTTGGTTAGATGATACTCAGTGTTTAGGACTAGCACTTCGGAATTCGCAATTTGGCATTCCTTTCATTCACCTTTGAACAAACCAACACCTTCCAGCTTCCACAAAATCAACAGTGGTGCTAGTGAGCAGTGTGAATTTACTTCATTAGTTGTGCCTTGATTTTAAAAAATAAGTTGCACATATTGTACCCGGTATGTCGAATTAACCAACGGGTCTCAGTGACTCAAAATTTAGACACCACCTTATGGTATCGAGCTGATAACTTTGCAGATAAACGAGCAACTCGGAAACATCAGTTTTGTCAGTGTGAGTCTCTTTGTACAACCGGTTAAGCCATGATGGGGTTTCACTCACCTCCAACACCCAGGTCGCCACTATCCTCCTCATGTACGGAGCTATTTCTCTCTGGACGCATTTGAAGTAGTTGGGAGCGGGGAGGTATTTGTCTTCTGCCCGCAAGAGCGCACGCAGGACCCGGTCAGTCAACAGGTTGGAGTCCCGGTAGGCCCTGGCAGGCCTGTCCCCCTCACAGCACAATAACTGAGGTTCCATTTACCTTACCCTGCCCGTAGCACTTTGTGCACTCTCTCGGCTATTTCCGTCGTGTCACTGTGGTGACAAACTTTAAAACAAGCTCTGACTTGGCAAACAACAATAGATCATCAGCCGCTCCTCATTTTGTAGACAAAATCGTTTTCCACTTGTCCTTTATTTTGTGGATGAATATTACCACCTTTGGTTGCCGGCTGGAGCAGTAATGAAAAATGTAGTAAATGAAACCATTCCTTGTTTATCTCCGTTGTATCACTGGATTACTTTATACATTTTCCGTCGATTCGTGACTTACTTTCTTTTGTTGCACAAGGAGTCACAGGACAAACCGGAGTAGCAGCTCTGTGTGTCTCCACAGGCAGAGGGAGGCAACTTTACCTACAACCTCCTGCTGCAGCGCCCTTTTGTTATTAGACCGCGTCAAGCCAAACAGCAATAAATGATAGCACATCCGGCCCAAATATTTCAAAATAAAACAAACACAAACTTTTCATCCAACTGTGAGTCGGTTTATTATCATCATTCTAGTAGAATACCCACTTTTCTACTTGCCTTCAGTGATGTGAGAGGTTTCTGTGTTCTGTGCTGAGATTTTTAAATATCCACTGTTGAGATTTCTGACACCACCTTCAAACACTGGAGATGAATTGAATTCCATTTTTATTGCAAAAATCACTGAGAAATTTTGGAAAACTTAATGATTCATGGTTTGGGCTCTTTCATAACATTCATACCACACAGAAACTTTTTGTTAATTACATTTTATATTGTTATTGGTAACCTTAGTTTGTAAGTTATCACGCTACTGAATCTATGACAAATGTTAGGGAATAGCATTGATGTGATATCAAGCGGTGAATAATTATACTGCATGTTAAAAAAAAAAGTGTGTTTGTAACGTTGAAATTGATTTACTTCCGGATTTAGAGCTAGGCATGGCTAACTTCATTCTGAGCGCGCGCACACACACACACACACACACACACA
>NW_026117952.1:0-31920 GCF_001640805.2 Lates calcarifer
TTTCCTCTCCTTTTGGTGGTGCACATTTACTCTTTAAACTGAGTATTTAGTCCAGGCAAGAAATGTGGGGACAGTGCTGCTTATGCAGGACTGTGTAGCCAAAGTCAAAGGTTGTAAATGTATTTATCACTTGAGAACCTGAATTTCTTATGCGTCTCTTTAATAAAGATCTGAAGGGTTCAAACTGCCTAAAATCAGTTTTCCCTCTCTGCCCTGCTAGAAGGGAAATTCCACCTTAAAAATAGATTTCAGATGTAACTCTTGTGGTGGTCTTGAACCAGCCAGCATAATGAACAGCTGCATGAGTATGCTAAAAACACACAAATAGCTCTGGGCTAGTCCATTTCTGATGAATTATAAATTTGAACACTAATCATGTTTTATATGAGTTTGGACATACAAATTTTATAAAATTCACTTGAGTGCTTGAGTGCACAAATATTTTCTCTCATGTTTTGTAAAATGAAGAAATCCATGAGAATGTCTCGACTTCAGAGGTTATTTGGCAGCCTTGTTCAGAGGCAGCTTTGACACGCATTGTCTGAATTGCAAATTAACTAAACTTCTATTTGAATTTTAGTTGTTTTCACTTCATTTTTTTAAATAAAAAAAATTTTTAATTCAAGGACCAAGCCCAAATAAAAGAATAGAGTGATTTACCAACAACTATGATTCAGTGTGTTCTGGAAGCCCTCCTGCAGGTGTTTTATCCTTTTACACGATGTCCTACAGATTGTGCCCTGATGGAGTCTGCAAAGACTTTGAATGGTTTGAAAGGGTCTGAAGGTCTCTGAAAAGGTTCACATATTTTCAAGGAGTCTCGTAAAGTGATGCAAGTTGACACTTGCTGGAAAAAAAATTGCACTATGCCGGTATGCCTATATGCACCACTAACTGCATCTCTGTGATATTGCGTTCAGACCACATTCAGGCATTCGCCAAACTTTGACACCCAGTGGCTTTAGGCGGTCTGAGTGGTATGGATTGGCATGAGGAGGGGAGACGGATCTTCGTTGTGTTCCATTTCTGGCTCCCAGTGCCCTCTGGCGGTCCTCAGAGCAGACGATACCCAACCGACTTCTCATTTCTTCCTCAGCTAGTCTCTCCATTAATAGCTTAGTGCCGCTCCAGCTCCCATTGTTATTCCTGCCTGGCTGCATGCTGTGCAAAGGATGTCACATGTTTATCAGACCAGAAATATTGTGCATCTCTGCTTTGGGAGGATGAACTTTTGAAAGAAAGCCTCCACTGAATCCAGATGTCTTCCTCATGTGCTCTATAACTTTATTTATATTTGTCAATCTCTTTGACCTTTTTTCTGTCATCTCTCTAAAAAAGGTTCAATTGTTTAGACCAAAGGTAAAGAGTGGGCCTTCACTTATCTCACTCTCGGGCCAGAGCACTGCTCAGTGGACTGCACTGGTTCTGTTACATCTGAAATATGTATCTCAGTTGGAGCCATTGAAAAAAAGTGTTTATTCATTTGTCGGTTAAACAGCTGGTGCGCACAATTCAGAACACAAATCTGATGAACCTTTGCACATCCTCTATCCTGCAACATGCCTCTATATGCAGAAACATGTTGACTGATTACACACATGTCACATGCACACACGTACATAAACACTGTGAACTTGTAGACTCAGCTTTGTTTAACACCTCAAAGGATTTGGATAAGTAACTGTCATTGAGTCTGCATAATTAGGACATGGTGTCATCTGAATTCAAATGGCCCATGTGCCCTAATGATCTGTCACTTTTTCTGGAAGTCAGACTCGTGAGAATAGCCACTCTGCACGTCAGCATTTTGTTGAATAGCATTACTTGCTGACTTTATTTTGCATTAAAAATACTTTTTTTTCCCTTCACATGTGAAAAAAGCTCAGCTGAAGATGGATGACATACACTGAGCTGTTCCTCAGTGAATATTGCATTATTCTACGCTGTGAACACTAATGGAGTAGTTTAGCATTTTCTCAGTGACAGTCTTTTCATCTACTGTAAGAGGCTGAGCAGGGAGTCATAGAAGCAAGAAACCATTTATTCTTTGTCACAATGACTCCAGTGACATGAGCAGGGGTAGGATTTTTTTTTCTGAATAAAACTGAAATAAATGACAAATACCATGAAATATCACAGGGGTTAACAATACTGTCAACTAAAATGATGACGTAAATTAAAGCAATTTGTCCAGTAAATTGAAAAAAGGGGTGTGGTGAGTTGCTTATGTGCAAAATATCTTAAACTTGAGCCACATGCAGTTCCTGCCATTTGGTTGAAATCTGTCAGAAACTACAAAGTGTCAGGTTAAATAGATGATGATGGGTTACAGGTACTGTTTTTTTTTTGTTTTTTTGTTTTTTTTTTTTGTTTTGACTGTTCAGGAGATTTTAAAGGATAGCAGCAGTAATTTTCACTTAGGTATTATTATTCAGATTAAGCTCTGATCTTAGATGGAAATAAACAGCGCCTTGTAAAAAATATTCCTGAAGCTGCATGTGGCAGCGTTATTGTTACCTGTGTTTGAAGACTGAGAGAGTATCAGAATATAGATAATATGGTGTATGGGTGCTCTCTACAGGCACTTTGAGGAATTGCAACAGGGAGTTATATGGGTTTATGGAACCACAATCATTTTTCTTTCTTGAGGTGACATTTAGGTCTTTTCCACTGCATGCATGATCCATTACTTGAAATGTAGCTTACCACAAATTAAAAGAGAAGGTGGTCATTCAGAGTTCAGATATGTTGTACATTTTTCATGTATGTTTGTTCATATATAGAACATTTAGAACATGTCTTGCATGTTTTGCCTATTGGTGATTGGAACAAGGCACAGAGTCTGCCATAAAAAAAGAGCACATGAGCAATATAATACTTCTAGTGTTCCCCGTGTGAGTGGGAGACCACCAGGACAAACAAAAGACAAATAACTTCTCTGCTTCTCTGTAAAACAACAATGGTTTTATATTTTATTTAAACTTTCATTCTCTGTATAATTATCTGTCTGTAACTGTGACAATGTGTACTGTGATTTACAGAATATTAAATGTGGTAGCTGTATGTCAAAGATACTCATGTATTAGAAATGATATGTATATGTGTACATCTATCTATCTACCTGTATTGTGCTTCCTCTGCCCCTTAGCAGTAACTTGCTGGAATTGGCTCTGCAGAGCTTCTCTTTCTCTCAAATCTCTCTCACAAAATCTCCTTGGCCTCTGAGTACTTACCTGCTCCCAGTCCTCTTCTCTGCTCCTTTTTGTGGAGAAATTGAGGCCGGAGGTTGAGGGAACTGATGCTTCAGAGCTATTTCCCTCCATGACGTTTTTCACTCCTCTTCTGAGGTCCTGAGGGCGCTGTCAGCAAGCTGTCATCACCACAAAGACATAATCCTCTCAATTTATCTTGAAGTTGGTCCTGATGCTGCCACACAAGCTGCTGACGCCAAACAAGTACTTGCAGAAGTCTGACAGTCCACTGCTGAGGAACAGCAACTGGACCAATAACATGAGCGGTGACAGGACACACTTGTCACCTGCCATGCCAAAAGTGCTCCTCTGAGAAGTGCAGGATGAAAGGGGAGTAAGGTCTGACATCGTCGTCATCACCACCGTCAAACTCCTCTTCATCCTCATCACACTTGGTGTCATATAATACTGATGAATTCATCACTCAGTATCTTCATCCTCCTCCTTCTCATTCTCCCTGTTTTGATGAGCATTATCCTCAAACTCACCCTCTTCATCAGTGGAGAGTCATTCACAAAAATAATGTCATGTTGACTCCTTCTTCAGTATAGTTAATTACCTACCTATCACTGATGGATTTGACAGAGACAAGTCCACAGTGTACCACAGTAAGTTCCTGTTGGAAGACATGGCATATATGATTTTTTTTTTTTTTTTTTTAAATTTTACCCTACTTTATTCTATGTTAAATTGTCCATCTTTCATTTTCCCCCTTGCATGACTTTTGGCACACCGGTGAAGTCGTGCTGGATGTTATACCCTCCGGCACAGTAGGTGGCAGTATGCAGCTCAGGTTTTTATTGAGTCAGGAGCAAATTAAAAAAAAGAGGAAGCCTTTATAATAATATTTCAGCGAGATGTTGTCAAGAATAAGGTAAGCATACGCAGATATATTTGTGTCAATTTATGAACATAACAATACACACCTTCTCCAGATATGGGACTGGCGCTAACATGGTGCATGAAAATCTTACATGACGTGCAGAAAAGACATGAATGAGTTGTTAGTTAGCTAGTAGCCTAGCATGTCAAATGACCTGTGACGTCGGGGTTTTATAACGCAGAATTTCTACATAAATAATAAAAGGCTTTGTGGTAAGCTGTTTGTGAGTTCCAGCTTTGACTGTGGTGTGTTGTCCCAATGCTGCATATGTGGGTGTCAAACATAGGTGAGTGAATTTGTAAAGCAACAACTCTGGACAATTGTGGTAAAAATGCAGGGGAAAGGTGAGCGCCGATAAGGCTTCAGCTGAAAGCTGCTGAAACTAATCATTGACAAACTGTCTTGGAAACCAACAAACTAATCTACAGGAAACAAATCAGCCTGAGACCACAGTTCACGTCACGTGCCTTCTTCTCCTGTAGAAACACGGTAGAGTCATGATTCAGTGCAATACTCGTCTGTCTTCTCCTTTCTTTCCAGGGGCGTCGATCTAATGCTGTTGGTGAAGAGCTGAGAGGTGTTTTTCCATCATGGAGGCTGTGGTTGACATCCTAAATGTATTCCACATTGAGACAAGTGGATTGTCTGTGACTCTCAGCCTCTTCCTCATCTTTCTAGGTCTTCTTTATTGGTGAGTAATAATCTGTCTGTCTATAATTTTGCAGCTGTTGTGGAAATGAAGTCAGTTATGCAATCTGCTGGTAACATACAGCAGGCATTTTTAGGAAGTTAGACACAGTTAGACACAGGAGAAGCTCACATTTTAAGGAAACACTACTTGTTTGCTCCAAGGAAAGTAACCAATCAACTAACACATGCACACATCAGTTAAGTTTAAGTTAGTTAAGGGCAAAAGACATGAATCAAGAATCAATTGAAATATTTAAGAAAACGTTTATTTATATTTTACACTATATTTGCTTGTATTCTTCATTCATTTATTACCTACCAACACAACTCTGTGCTCTATCCTCCAGGTATTCAGTTTACCCATTTTCAGTCCTTTCAAGATGTGGCATCAAACATCCAAAGCCGATACCTTTCTTTGGCAACATATTCCTGTTTCGCCAGGTGAGATATCGCAGCAGTTTGTGTGGATTATGAGATATTTTATCAGATTACTCAAAAGACGACTGAGAAGCAGCAGCACTTAACATACTGCGACTTAGCAAATTCTCCCTTACCAACACTGGCTTGACTATCCAGTGACCTCTACTGGTTTGACAGGGTTTTGATTAACTTTCCCTCCTCAGCAACACTGTGGTGGACTCCAAAATCATAATTGTCCTTAACTGTATAGCACAGCTTTCTTCTTTGAGTTAAATTAATTATGGTAACGAGCCTATACTGAAAGAAAATTTAATTGCAGATTTATTTGGTAATTCATCTGATGCCTTAATTTTAAAACACTTAATCTTGTTCTCAGAGACTTTTGCTGAAATGGAAGGGAGACTTCATCATCATCATCTTCACTCTAGTTTTTCAGGTTAAAGTTGAGATTCTTGAAGGCCTTAGGTAAACAAGTGGGCTTTTCATTCGAGTTGGCCAAAGCTCATTTGTCTTGCATGTCAACAGCACGTTGAGCCGAAAATATTTTTCCTGCTTTTCACTTATTCCTTTGATGCTTCCCACAATACATGTTTACACATAAAAATTAACAAACCCACGCACATAGTTTCCTAAATGTGCTTCATCATGAAGGCTTCATGTAAGAACACAGTGCACACAGTCATACACACACACACACACACACACACACACACATACATACATACATACACAGACTCTTCCTTAATTTGTTTCATTCCTCTCTCTGTGGCTTTTAGTTTTGTTCCTCTGCAGTTGTTATAGAGTCATGTAAAAGCATCATGAGGCTGATAAGCTGCCATACTGTTATCTTTTCTGCAGGTGAAACTAAGGTAATGTTGTGCTTTAATGTTCCTTGCAGGGTTTTTTCAACCCCATCACTGACCTCATAAGGACACATGGCAGAGTTTGTGGGTAAATAAAAAAAAAACTCTGTACATCAGTGTTTGATGAAATGATAGTCTGAACATATTACTGATTTTAATTATTCCATATTGTGAAATTAGATGGATACTTGCTAGGTAAAACTCTTATGCATGTTAGCAGTGTAAAGATGATTTGATTTGTGTGCTTGCTGTATGTTAGGTATTATTTGGGGCGCAGACCGGTGGTGGTTGTAGCAGACCCTGACATGCTGAGACAAGTGATGGTCAGAGACTTCAGCAGTTTCCCGAACAGAATGGTGAGCAAAACATTACGTTATGTTCTTCAGTGGTGTAATGATAACAGACATTTGTACCCATACTCTTTTCCTCCTCTACACAGACTATTCGCTTTGCAACAAAGCCCATGAGTGACTGTTTGCTCATGTTGAGGAATGAACGCTGGAAGAGAGTGCGGAGCATCCTGACCCCGTCCTTCAGTGCTGCCAAGATGAAAGAGGTGAGATAAGAACGCTCGGATTGATTGGGCCCCAAGTAGAATGAACCGATTTGTTACCAAGACTTTTTTTTTTTTTTTTTTCAGTTGTCTTCAAATTAGTGAAGCAGGTTGTAAATGGGTGCATGAGACACCTCACAAATATCTGAGGGAAAACATGTTTGTCTGATAAGTTACTGTCTGTCACAGATTTAGAGGAAGTGTGAAGTTGGAAGACAGATAGAGAAGAGTGGAAAAGTTAACATCCTAGCTCTTAAGATTTTGTATAAACTGCATTCTAACTGTATCTGTTATATATTCCTTTTTTTGTTAAATTTCAACTTAGAGAATGTATAAAATTATGATAATGAAATAAAAGTTTCTAAGATAACTAGATCAAAAGTTAAGATGTAACTATTGAGGAGTATTTCTTTCAACCATATTTGTTGGGGCATTTATATGCCTTTATTACATAGTACAGGGAAGGGACAGGAAATGTGAAGAAAGAACCTAGAGGAATGACATGCAGCAAATTTACACACATGTGGTGTGCACCCTCTCCACCCAGCTTTGGTTCGCCCCATGGCAGCTGCTTTTAACTTTAGTAAATATATCGGGTGTGTAACATTTTGGAGACAGATTCACCGACTTGATTCACCACTGTGCAGCATATGCACATCTTTTATCTATTGAGGTCTCTCTCAGCTGTGTGGTGTGACTGTGCTTGTTGTTTTTCCTAGGACCACATAGACAGTTTCACAATTTTTGTGGTGTTTGTGGAGTAATATTTCCCTAAAGCGATACTGACAAGGCAGGTTCATGTGTGTCTTTCCATTTCCAGAGGTCTCAGTAGTTATGACAAGTGTCTTTTCTTTTCTCTTGTAGATGGTTCCACTCATCAACACAGCCACTGATGCCCTGATGAACAACCTGAATGTGTACGCTGAGTCGGGAGAGGCCTTTGACATCCACAGGTAATCACTAACACAACAGACAAAGGCATTGTGACAAAAGAATTATGGTGGTTTTTATGTCCTGCCTCATATTTTTGTTTGTGTGTCTATTTTGCAGGTGTTTTGGCTGCTTCACCATGGATGTTATCGCCAGTGTGGCATTTGCAACTCAGGTGGACTCTCAGAACAACCCAGATGACCTGTTTGTTCGCCATGCTCAGATGTTCTTCTCCTTTTCTTTCTTCAGGCCCATCATGCTGTTTTTCAGTCAGTTGTATTATTATTTATATCCTGTATATATTAATTATAACACTGGGGACATTTATAAAGAAATACAGTGAAGGCAAATGAGTAATATGTATTCAAAGCACTGGAAGGTTTACTGTCCTGTTACATACCTTAACTCCACTGAACACTGAGTCATGTGCAAGTGTGTACAATTGTCATTTCAGCTTGGGTTACACCAACAAATCTGATTTGTTTGTCCAGTTGCTTTTCCTTTTATTGCGGCTCCTCTGGTGAGACTCATCCCCAACAGAAGACGAGACCAGATGAATCAATTCTTCATAAACAGCATCCAGAAGATCATCAAGCAGAGAGAGGAGCAGCCTCCTGAACAGGTGAATCTCACAGTCATTTAATTATCTTTAAATGCAACTTGTGTGTTTAGTGTTCTCCAGAGGGAAACATTTTTTTTCCTTAGATTTATCATCTGCAATTTTCTTCATGGGTACAATTTCATATATTTTGCTTGTAGAGGCGACGAGACTTTCTTCAGCTGATGTTGGATGCTCGAACCAGTAAAGAGTCTGTGTCTTTGGAGCACTTTGACGCCATGAACCACGCTGATGAATTCAACCACAGGAACCAGCAAACTCAGCCGTCGACCTCGGATCAGGACAATAGCTGTCTTCACCCGCAGGAGCCACACACTCGGCGTCCTCAGAAAAAGATGATGACCGAAGATGAGATCGTGGGGCAAGCGTTTGTCTTCCTCCTGGCCGGCTACGAAACCAGCAGCAACACGCTGGCCTTCACCTGCTACCTCCTGGCCATCCACCCCGAATGTCAATGCAAAGTACAGGAGGAAGTGGATGAGTTCTTTACCAGATATGTGAGTGTATCTTATTTGCTTCATCTGGTTACGACATGACAGTTGTGGACTGTTGTGGGTTAATTGTGTGCCACCTGTTGTTGTAGGAGTCACCAAATTACACAAATGTCCAGGAGCTGAAATATTTGGACATGGTTATATGTGAAGCATTGCGCCTCTACCCTCCTGGATTCAGGTAAAGGAAGATGTTAAATGAGGATAAAGTTCAGTTGTAAAATTTCTAAGTACAGTACTGACCAGGATCACAGTAATCAAGTGGACTAAAGAACATGCAGGGTCATTCTTCTCCATGGCATTTTGTCTCACCAAGGTTTGCACGAGACATTGACTGTGACTGTGTGGTGAATGGCCAGTTCCTCCCCAAAGGAGCAACACTGGAGATCCCAGCAGGCTTCCTCCATTACGATCCAGAGTACTGGCCAGAGCCTGAGAGGTTCATCCCTGAGAGGTAGGAGGCTGCTCTCCATTGTAGTCACTCAAAGAGTTCATGTAACAAGAGCTGTTAAACTCATTTCCTTCTTCATTAGGCCATAGACTCCTCAACAATGTTGCCCTCATAATTCATTCAAAAATGTAACTTGCTGTTCTCTAGATTCACACCAGAGGCCAGGGCTAGTCGACATCCATTTGTATACCTGCCGTTTGGGGCTGGTCCCCGTAACTGTGTGGGGATGAGGCTTGCTCAGCTGGAGATCAAAATGGCTTTAGTTTGCATGTTTCACAAGTACAGCGTTGTGGCCTGCTCTGAGACAAAGGTGGGTTGGACAATTTAAACACTTAAGACAACAATCTAATAAACATTTTAGAGTAGTAGAAAGGATTCAAAGTCACAAAGGAACAAAGGGAACTATCTACACACACTGATACATATCTATCACGAAGAGGAGAATATCAAAGCATACCTTCTCAGGGATCATGGAGTCAAAGTGCATCTACAATAGCAGCAACAAAGAGGTCATGGTTTTAAATACAGTTTTTATGTCCACTTATGGGTCATAGTTGTTTACAGGTTTTACCAACATATGACAATCCAAAAAGACTATCTGTCTATAAAAACAGTGTTTTTGTGCATGTTTCTTCTCTCTCACACCTGTCAAGGACTTTGCTGATTGCTGTAATACACTGTGCCACAGTGAACTAATATAACCTGTCAACTATTTACAGTACATATTTAGTTATGAACACAACGCTGAATCTGAAAAACATGAGTCTGTAAGGAAAACGTTTGTTCACATATGTAAATTTTTTTCTTTTTGCAGGTTCCTCTTGAGTTGAAGTCATCAAGCACTTTAGGACCTAAAAATGGCATATTTGTGAAAATCTCAAGAAGGAACTTGGGAGGAGGTCAAATGAATTCTCCATCAGATGATTAGAAACTCACCGTTCATCTTCTTGGAAAGGTAGAAATATTCTATGAAAAGTTACAAACCATCCTGTAGGTTCGTGTTGTGACAGTGACACACAGTGTGTGAGCAATTTTCTCCTTCTGTAATTACCTTTAAATCATAATATTTCCATAGACTACCTTAACATTAAATAAGAGTGCACTGCATACCTCCATTACTGAGCTCATCTAGTGCCTTTTTTCTTGAGGAGTGAGCTGGAAAGTTGACAGGATCATTATTGCTATGGTGTAATGATAAATGATGTAGTGTGGCTGGTCCAATCAGGCAGTGTGGACAACACCGTTGAGGTCCCTCTGATCTCCCTACTGATACCATCATCAGTTATTATGGTGATGAAAAAATAAGGGTGACAGAGAGAGCTTGGAGAAATGTGAATGAAGATATGAGCAAACAAAGGAGGAGTATTATGATCTACTGAAGGAGAGCAGCTCTCAACCTCTTACCTCATTGTATAGCAATACTGAATATTTTTTAAAATCAATTTGTAAATAGAAATGTTTCCTCAAACATGTTGCTTGCAGGGAGCAGGTTACATTTTTATTAACATATTTCTGTATCATTTAAGCTACACAAAGCTGAAAGCTGCTATTTTAGAGTGAAACAGTGGATATTAGGTTTTAAAGTTTCACTTTTCTGGTTGAATTTTAACCAGTGCTTGAGAGTGGTTCTGAGTTTATTCATTCTAAATGCAACCCTGAATTTATTTTGGTCTTGAGTGTATGCAATAAGAAATTTACTGATGATGAATTCAGATGTTTCTGTGAAACATATCCCTGAATTGTGTACACTAAAATGGATTAGATACCACTAATGTGTAACTAAATATTCTCACATAATCATGATAAATAAAAACAAACTATTTAACTGGCATTTTGAAATGTTTTTATTACATAACAATCATTTCAATCTTTTTGAATTTGAACACCAGATAATTTTGTTGCCCATAGCATCCTTCCTAGCACAGCAAAAGAGCCACCAACAATCATGAGTATTTCTTGGCACATTACATATACATCAATACATCTGCAATGATCACACAAAAAAATCTCATTGAGTAATTTAAAACCTTTTGTGAGGCTGGAAGAGTCTGCCTGTGGACCTGAGCGGAGCTGGAAGTGTTGAAATCTTCAAATCCTATCATATCTTATTTTGTCTTTGAAGCAGTACTGCACTGACTTGTATGAAAGATGTTACTCATATAAAGTCTGACTGATTAATTTTTGTTTTCTCCTACTTTACACTTATACTCTTGAATCTTACTCCACTCCATTTCAGAGCGAAATATTGTAAATATCAGTTTATAAAATATAATGCTTTGCTATAGATCAGACCACCCAACAGTATAAAGTAGCTAAAATTAGCTCCACCTTAATATAGAGTCATTGCACTGCTTTTACTTTTGAAAGCATATTTTGTTGATGAAACTTCTGTGATTTTACTAAAGTAAGAGTATGAATGCAGAATCTTAGTGTTTCCACCAATGTAAAACTCCACAAACCTTTAACAAAGCCACTAGCTGCTACTAACCAAGGATAAGCAGTTCATCCCTGACCAAAAATCGTCAGAGAAGGAAACAACAGCATTATGACTTACGAGTACTTGATGAGATATTCTGGATAAATCTGTTGCTTTTCAAACACAACAAAGATGCTGGGGTTGCTCTGGCTGTCGACACAACTGTCGTAGAGGGTTCTGTTGTTATCTTTTGATGGGGGTCGGACAAAGCTGCTGCTTCCTCTGGTGTACTCCCCCACCAGGACAAGAGCAACAAACATGATCTTGGTTAGGCTTCCTTTGGCTCTGGCATATCTGTCTGAGTAGGACGCATCTCTGGCAAAGTAGCTCCCTGACAAATAAACAAGTGTTAGTATTGACACGGCATAAAGGAAAAAAATTGATGGATTCTTTTCTACTGCTACTTTTTTCAGTTCTGAGATCCTGATAAACTTAGAATTCCAGTTTCCTGCTATGTACCAAAACACAACACGGCACAGTAATTTTGAGGAAAAGATATTTTCTTTTATGGCTTGTCAGTATTGTATGCTGTATACTGTATAGTTGTCGTGTTACTGGAATGGCTGCTGAGGCTGCTTTACTGTACCTTTGCCGTAGGCCGTACCATGGACACCACACATCCTCCAGTCAAAGTTTTGCTCACAAATGGCCTCAATCAGGGACTCATCTGTCCCATGGAACAAGTACCGCTCATCCACAAGTTTCCCTCCATTCCTCTTCTTCATCTGCTCTCTCTGCCTGAACACACAATATAAAAAAAAATGAATGATGCGTTTTAGGGGGAAACATGCTCATTAGCTTTCTTGCAATTGACTCTCATGTCTGGATGGTTGAATATGAAGCTATAGCCAAATGCTGTTTAGCTTAGCTTAGCATAGAGACCGGAAGTAGGGGGAAGCAGCAAGTCTGCCTCTGACCTCACACACATTACCCCTGGGAAACTCAAATTCATTGCAAGAAAGTAAAAAAGCGATTTTGGCAAGAAATGTTGACCTTCATTTCTTTCTTTAATAAAGCCAAAAAAACAAATAAATCAATAAAAACAAAAGAGTGATTTACCATTGAAAGACTTTCCACAGTGAGGGGTTCTGGATCCTCTGGATGCTGTTAATTTTACTCTGAGGCATAGTGCGCCTAAACAACTTCTCGATCATACTAAAGTCTGTCACAGATTTGGAGAGAGGTACTAGCTGAAAGATAAGAGTATAGTGCAGATAAACAAGTCATTACTGAGGGATATAGAGACAGATCAACGACAAATTAAAGGAAAAACCAACGTAAAGTGTCTTAATTAGGTGTGGGGCCACCATGTGCAGCCACAACAGTTTCTACAACAAGAAGTCTCTGGGACTCTGCTAGACAGATGGAACACCAGAATGTGGTGAAGGATGAGTCATCTGACTATCACTTTTTTCCCACATCTCTGTAGAGAAAACCAGTGCCTATGGTTTTTGTACCAGTAAACGCTCAAATGTGCATTCATCTTTGTAATGAGAGGTTTATGCACTGGAACCACTGTTTGCTGAAGGATTGTTCTTGTCGACATCCTGCAATGTCATTCTCATCACCTGAGAAGAGTTGCTCCTCTGTTTTTCCACATATATTGTACTAATGCACAATCATCATGGTCATCAAATGTGTGCTGTCAACCACAATTTCTGACCCTATTTATAGATGTTTTTCCCACAGATGCAGATGTCACTTTAGTTACTGTGCATATTGAAACTCTAGCCAGTTGAATAGTCTTTGTGACTGAAGTTCCTGCCATCTGTGCCCAGACAATGAGCCCTCTTTCAAAGTCACTTAAATCTTTTCCTCTTGCCATCTGGATGCAAAATCAGAATCAGCGGCCCTGCTCAACTTTTTTTTATACATGCCACAGAGCATTACTGGATTTTATCCACTCAATTGTACCATGCAGTGCATCTGTGTGGAAGCATCTGCATTCAGTATGTTTTTTCACTCATTTTATCAGGTTTTTCCTTTAATTTGTCACCTGTCTGTATATATTCAGCCTTTGTAAAGGAACAAAAACATTGTAAAAAATAAAGCAAAATAGTATATGCTGTAAATATACCTTGTATCCAAAATCAGGTAGGGCATTCTTGTCCCAGTGGGGTGGGACACTTTCAGCTGTGGAGGAGCTGGAGCTCTGTGATGGTGCACTACAGAGGAGACATACAGTAAGACCTCTGACTGGTGAAGTCACTTGAGGAAATGATATTTCCAAAACAGCAGTGTCAGAATAGCAAGGAACAATGTAAAATCTATGTCTATAACAGAAAATTAAATACCTCTCCGTCTTCACGTCATGAGCGGACACAAAGCGAGGCCTCCGTCTGACCTCTCTTTGAGTTTTGTATTTTAAGTTCTCTTGATACATCTGCTGGGTTCCTGGCTGGCCTTTGAAGCGGAGCACATATTGCTGTTTGCCAGCACTAAAAGGAATGTCTGTATCTCTGTCTGCCAGGTATACATTCTCCAGAGTTTCAGAAGTGATAGAGGCTGGTGTGTCACCCTGAAGAAAAACAGAGAATAGTCCAGCAAAGTTTAGATTTTAAATAGTTCAAATGTGGTAAAATTAAGTTAATGAAGACTGAAAATCTAAATCTGCTTGTTCCCTCAAATAGGTACTATGCAGGATCACAGGCTCTTAAAACTGACTTTTCATCAAATCATCCCTGAATAAAGGCACTTAGCTGTATTATTAGTCTGACTGACCTGTCCAAACTCTACCCATTTCTCATTTTCATCCTTCCAGTACCAAAGCCACTGTGTTGTGAGAATGTAGTGGGGGGGCTTTGAGACAGAGGAGGCGGTGGACAGGCGACGAACTGGAAATCCTCTATATTTCATTGTTGTGAAGTCAACTGCCTCCATGTCGAGGGATACAGAGCTGAAAGCAAGCAATGTAAGTACAGTAAATCAGCAAATTCCTACAAGGGGTGTAGATATTTATATGTATCTGAAATAAGTCAAAATTCATTTGTTTCTCTGCAATATATTTATAACCTAGAAGCATCTGTGTAATTCACGCACCTTTGGAAACCCAAGAAACTGAGAAACCCTGAGGTGGGCGATGGCTGAGTCATGCTGTTTGTGTCACGTCCTGGGTCACAATATGCCTTCTCAATGTCCTCCATATCAAGCAAATCCTTCCAGGTCACACCATCGCTGTCTAAAACCTGCCATCTGTAAGGTAGGTGCCAATGGACACGTACACACTTCTCTGGGAAAAAACCACAAGGATACAAAGACACTCATTCAGGCAGTGGTACACATGTACAGTGCATTCAGAAAGTATTCAGACCATTTCACTTTAAAAAAAAAAACATTTTGTTATGCTGCAGCCTTATTCAGAAGTTTGGAACAACCAGGACTCTTCCTATACTGGATACTTATAGAAATGTGATAGATAGAAATTCAGTTTTTGCTTTGTCATTTTGGAATATTAAGTGTGGATTGATGAGGGAAAAAATTAATCAAATGATGTTAGCATAAGCCTGCAACATAACAAAATGTGAAAAAAAGTGAGGGGGTCTGAATACTTTCTGAATGAACTGTTTTTTCACACGTGTTGAGGAGTTATTGTACTGTAAATGTGACTTGTCAGTTCTACAAGCAATATTGTTACCTTTGAAGCTGCAGTGCCTCCGAATGAAGTAGAGGCAGATTTCATTCCTGTCAGCATCACTCATGGGTTTAGGTGGACAAGCAGAACTGGTGGGAGATCCGGGGTTGCTGTGGGAAGGATGCTTGCGAGCCTGGTGGGAAGGCTTTTGGGAAGCCTGCTGGGAAGGCTGCTGAGGTGGGATTCTGACCTCTAGCGGCGCTGTTAAAGACACATGCACATACATACGTGTGTTGAATATCACTGTTATAAGATGAAAAAATTCAAAATGTAATATTTCTATAAAGGTAATTCTTTACCAGGAACAGCAATAGCTCGTTGACCTGTGATGATGAGTTTATTTCTGTAGGTCACATGAAGGTTTCTAATATTCTCCTGACTGAATCCACGGAAATTTTTCATTCCTTGTGCATCAATGTTATGGGGTCTCTTACATGAGGGACCAAATTTACAGTCACCCTGGAAATAGTGCTGGCAGACATGAAGCTTGGTGCACTTGGTGGTGAAAACGCAAGAACCATACTCGCCATTGCCCTTGTTGTAATGTGGGCATATCTAGAGGGTGTATAGAGACAAGTGAACATTTCACAACTATATATTACAGTTCACTCAGAAATGTACAATATTTTGCATGCAATAGCAAGAGACAAAACCTACCTCAGGAAGAAGATATGGATCATTCTGCAGTAACAGCTGGAACAGCTGTTTTTCTGTCAAGTCGTGAAGACTGTATCTCTTTAAAATCATTGCATTGTACGGAGAAGCCAGACTATGTGGATTTTTACACTTCTGTCTAAAAATGACAAAAGAAACAAAAATACTATCTCAGGTAGGGGTTTTAGTTTTACATAATGAATATACTGAAATGTGGTCTATCTAGTTTCTGTGGATTTTCAGGTTTCTGGATTTAAAAATATATGGTCATGTATTACTACAACTCAGGCAGGTGGCTGATAGCCAGAACCTACATTGACATACATACTCACAGCTGAGATTAAGTTTATGATGATCATGTGTAGGTTAAAATAAAAGAATAAAGCATTACAAAATTTACTCCATAAATATCTCTTACAAATGTACATGAATAATTTTGGCCATAATGTCCTTATGTCCACAGAAGGCATCAACAACACTTTCAATATGCACAACAGCACTTTTTATTGATAGAAAAATCATGATCAAGGTCACTTAACAGCATTTTGACATGTCATAGCAGGAAGAGCACAGGTGTTATTAGTAGCATTAATTACAGCCGCGTTCCATTTAGCCTTTCCAGCCTGGTACTGTGCCTGCTGATAAAAATGTGTTTCACCTGTGTATTTCCTGCTATGACGAGTCAAGATGTCAGCCGATGACATGGTCTGTTATTGCCATCTACTGGACAAATACAGGACTTATAATTGACGTAGCCCACAGTGACCCAAATATACTGGCAGCAAAATGCTTCATCCATACAGACTAACATCTTCTGTTTATATTGGCATCTCTCCTCTAAAGTGCTGTGTATTAAGCACGGTTATGTATACAGATTCAGTTCTGATGTCCTCTGTTCATAAAGTGCTCTACAGTATCAATGTCTCAGCACGTTATTCAATAAAATGTGTGGTTATAATTGTCTCTAACTGTAGGAGTATTAAACTTCACGGAAGTACCGGTACTAAACTAGCAGACACAAGCAGCATAAGTGAAAACACCTGTGTGGGTGTGAAGGGCTTTAAAGTTTAAAACACCTCAAACTCGCTTTGTTTGCTGATTGTATAGACAACAGGCCTAAACAAACTGAGCGTTTACCCTTGAATATTTACCGACCAGTTTTTGTGATACGTTTTACCATAGCATTAATTGTGGGTACTGATTGATATAAAACTTCACAAACCCTCCCAACTGTCGCACAGCAGTAGGAAGCCTACTTACCCGAAAGTGCAGTCTCCGCAAACATAAAACTTGCACAGGTGTAGACCGTCGCACTGCTGACATTCTCCGGCTTTTTTCTGACAGATCCGCAGATTGGTTTTAGCCACCACCAGACTGTCCGGGCTGAGTATTTGACCGCCGGTCACCCTCTCTCTGCCTGCATGAATGGCTATTTTACCGTCGTCGAAGAGGACACTTCGCAGGACTGGTTCCGCAACCGTGAAACTCTGTGCGATCGTCTCATCCAGGCGCTTGAAGTCCAAACATCCCTGGTGGTCGCACAGGGTCTTGATAATTGATTTAGAGATGAGTGAAGTCATGGTGAAATAGGTTTCACCCTTTTTAGCCAAGTAACATTTAGCTACTGTGGTGAGAGCGGGGCTGACCTAATCCTACATTGGAGTGATTCGTGTTTACGCAGAAATGAAACTGAAACAGAGAAAGAAGAGGAAAAAAAACAGGGCATGTCCCTATATGACTTACCATTTTTAAAATAAGAAACATTTAGTGAAACTGCGGAGTGAAGTTTTCTATAGTTTCTGGCGGATAACACCAATGCTTCATTTGTAATGTTAAATTTACATCTAACAATCACAAATATAGTCCTGAAATTAATAAAAGTCGACGCAATGTGATACTTTGAATTACGCTGTGGTTTTCTGTCGTCATTCGTGGCAAAGTTGACAGATTAAAGATGTTAAAACATAGACTGTAGGGGTTCAAGCCTGTTTATATACAGTCTATGGTTTAAGCCTGGTACTTGAAGGCAACACTTGCCCTTAGCAACCAATGCAGGCGCTCAGTGTACCATAGCAACCATGGAGGGCGAGCTTTCGGTGATGGAGGAAAAAGGCAAAGAGGTCACACAAAAAGAAGAAAAAGAACTCCTTTACAGCCGAGTCGAAGAACTAAAGTAATTTAAATACATTTTCAAGAATACTCTATGGGTAAAAACAGCTCAACCAGGAAGTTTGTTAACCTAAAGCTATCTCTATTAACTTACCTATTTTGTGCAACATGCTAACGTTGACAGCTAAGGCTAGTTCTGTTGTTGAACAATATGGTTATACAGTAGCTAAGTATTACTAAAATATAACCACATCCTAGAACCATTACTTAAAAATAGAGGGTCGGAAATACGCTACATTCTTTAACCTGGGTGAGGTCCCATTGTGACTTACAGTAAAGTTAAAATAGTTTGAGAAGACTTTGAACCCTCTTTGTTAATATGTAGGTGTAGGTTCTCAGTTTAAACAATCAAATTCCTGGGTTCAAGCATTTTCCCGAGCTGACTGAAGTTGTTGTTTCTCACCTCCACTCAGGTGTTCCATTGCAGCTCTCCTGGCAGAGAATAACATGTTTGAACGGTTCATCAGTCGCCTGGATCCACAGGACCTGGTTTCCCAGGCTGGGGGAGAAGGTGCAGGGGCAGCAGGGGCCTCCCATCTGGAGGGTGGGGTAGGTGACACTCAATGACAAGACATACAGCATATGCTACTCATACAAAAGTGGTTTGTAGTTTTATCACAAGTTTCTCACTGGAAATGAACACAGGGAGTACAGGCTTTGTTTATTGTGCACACACACAGAAACATAGAGGCCTAGACTTTGTTTAGAATTACAGCATTATTCTTTCTCAAGGTCACAAAACAGGATTGAGAATTCAAAGCAAAGCCAGAGAGTAAAAACCATATTGCTGCACATCAGCAGCCATTTATATAGTTTCCTGCCCTCAGTCTCAGCATGGCTTAAAATTTACCAGCAAAAATTATGGTTATGATAATGTGTTAAACATATTGGTTTAGATAGGCCAAAGTAATGTTGTTAGTTATTAAAATCCCTTGTAATTACCAGTATGCATTCCTTTCATGCCAATAAAAAAATGAAATGTCAAAAAAACACCTTTGTGCACTGATAGGCCCGCGTGATTTTGTTTATGCTTGTCAGAGCCGTGGGCGGAGGCGGAAGTCACGTTCCTACATATCAGATCGACTCCAGCAGCTGACCTTAGAACAGAAACTTTATGTGGCACAGAGGGAAGTAACAGAGACACAACAAGACCAGGAAAAGCTCAAACAGAGATATGAGAGAATCCAGGACAACTACAAGGTTAGTTTATAGCACACCCTTGCACAAAAAGAAAAAAAAAAGGACACTCACAGTACATTTCTCCTTAGTGATTCTGCTTTTCTTTCCAGGCCTCTCTGGAAGAGGCAGAATTACGTCTTGCAGAGATCAGGAAGGCCAAGAAAGAGTTTGAACGCAGACTGCTCAAACCTATGAAGGAAAACAGATTGGAAATTAAAGCTGCGAGCAGCGTTGAACGGGCCCTCGCACCCGGCGCCCGTCGGGGGAGCGGCGACCGCGGGACCCCGGCAACCGCGGGGTCAACGCAGGTCGCAGGGCACACGCTGGCGTAACAGTTCACACTTCCCAGATGTTAAAATTTTAAATAAAAGCTTTTACGCTAATTATTTTCTGTGATAATATTTTTCAGAGCTCATCATCTGTGACAGCTCTTGGCTCTCCTGACTGTAACCTCCCTGTGGCAGCTTCTCACAGACTCAATCAACTCCTCTTCCCCTCCCCCTCAAACACAAACACAAACACACCCACACACACACACACAAACACACAGAGAAATACCCCCTCCCAAAAGGAGATAAAACTCAGTTTTAACTTGAGTTTACAAGCTTTGAGCTTTGAGCAAAAGCATTTTTTTAAGTTCTGTTATTGGGTGCATATATAAATCATTTATGCTTAAACAAGGCTTATAATGAAGTTATTTGAACAGTGAATATCTCATCTGCCTAAAGTCAGGGCGAAGCCACTAACCAGCTGTAGGGATGGGTATCATTAGGATTTTATCTTTATCCATACAGACCCCTATCAGTCCAGCTCAGACTGTTACTGGTTTAAGAGAGTGAAGTTTATAGCAATTTGCAAAATTTGGAGATGAGTGACAAACTAACCAGTTAGACTACATACAGACAAGCTTTCATTTTAGCTGTTAGTAACAGTTTGCCATGAGCTTAACCAGCGTGCTGTGCTTCCTGTTAAACATGTCATGAGACTGTGGACAACGCTGAAAATATTACTTTACTAACTACTGGCCAAACAGGCGCTTTGACAAAGAAAAGGTAAAGGCCAGCAGCTTTTACTTTTCAATGCACTTGTCGTCAACTTGAGTGGCTTATATTCAGCTGGTTCACCTCGACGCTGGAGGACCTAGTGAACTTTTCCTGTCGCCGTACACTGAGTAAGACGAAAAAATCAGCTGACCCCGTGTGAAATTTCCTAACTGATCAAAACCAAACTGTAAAGACAGCATCAATCCACGCTCAGCTTTGGTCAAGGGGAGACATATGGTAAGATTACATGAATTCATGTAATCTTCTTTGAGACTACAATTTCAGACTTAACTAAGTCATTCACTAGTGTCTTGGCAGCGTTTATGGGTTCTTTAGACAGGTCTCTAACTGGTTTTCTTTCCAGGGTCATTGAAATCTTTGGCTTCCTACCTCTGCCAGGCTTGTTCTGCACAGTGTGGCTCTCCTTGAATTTCTCGGTGACGCTTCTCATTTGAGTTCTTGACGCTTGGAAATGCTGTTATAACTTTGTATATCCTTCTCCTGCTTCCTAAGCATCGACAATTCTTCAAGTCTACAGTGATTTCCTTAGTTTTTGGCATGATGCTTTCTCAAGTGACAGCTCAAATCTTAACTGAAGTTTTTATACCGCGTGTAAAGCAGCTCTTGGCTCTCCTGACTGTAACCTCTCTGTGGCAGCTTCTCACAGACTCAATCAACTCTTCTTCCCCTCCCCCCTCAAACACAAACACAAACACAAACACACACACACACACACACACACACACACACAGACACACACACACAGAGACCCCCTTCCAAAAACCCATCAAAGAGTAATACAATGGCTCCATCTATAGGATAAAGTAGAGAGTCGCAACAGGAAGTTACCCCAAAATCTGAGGTTTCAAACAGGAAGTTGGGTTTCTGAACTTTGACGGGCCAGAACCGGCACACGCTTCGACCAAAACTCACAATTTTCGGAGCCAGTCTTCCAAAAAATTCCTCAAGGAGGGGCTGACAACATTTGAAGTGAATCTGGTCACCCGTCTAGAAACTGGACATCACACTATAAAATATGTCATTTCCTGCTATAAATAGGTGGTGCTACAACAATTGTATGAATATTGACATATGGATGTGTGCAGATAGGTACCATTAACAATCCTGTAAAGTTTGATGCAGTTTGGACAAAGTATGGCCGAAATATAGCAAAAATAAAGCAACTTCCTGTTTCGTGGCGAGTAATCGAACTTTGAGGGGCCATAACTTCCACGCCCTTCAACAAAAACTCAAAATCTGCCGCAATTTAACATCGTCTATGTCTTAAGAACATACTATTAAGTTTTGAAGTCAATGGGATAATGCGTCTAGGACTAGTTCGCGTTCAAGCGACCCCTGGAAATGGCCAAAAACACACAATTTTTTCACCTTCCGGTCAAAATAAAAATACTTTCTGTTGGGTTTAGAATATGGCTCCAAGAGACTTTTTGGTGCGTCATGGGATGTTACATATGTGTGCAGATTTTCAGATTTTTAGGCGCAACGGGCTTGAGGGGCTGTTCCGTTTAAAAATGTAGGTGGCGCTACCGAGGCCATTTTACCACACCCATGCTCAAGACCCCTAAATTATTAAATTTTTCGCCGTGCCTGACGCGTCTGCAAATTTTGGTAAGTTTTCACGCATGTTAAGGCCCTCAAAAAGCCGATCTAAGAGGCGGAAAAAGAAGAAAAAAAATAATAATAATAATAATTAAAGCTGCGAGCAGCGTTGAACGGGCCCTCGCACCCGGCGCCCGTCGGGGGAGCGGCGACCGCGGGACCCCGGCAACCGCGGGGTCAACGCAGGTCGCAGGGCACACGCTGGCGTAACAGTTCACACTTCCCAGATGTAAAAATTTTAAATAAAAGCTTTTATGCTAATTATTTTCTGTGATAATATTTTTCAGAGCTCATCATCTGTGACAGCTCTTGGCTCTCCTGACTGTAACCTCCCTGTGGCAGCTTCTCACAGACTCAATCAACTCCTCTTCCCCTCCCCCCTCAAACACAAACACAAACACAAACACACACACACACACAGATACCCCCTCCCAAAAGGAGATAAAACTCAGTTTTAACTTGAGTTTACAAGCTTTGAGCTTTGAGCAAAAGCATTTTTTTTAAGTTCTGTTATTGGGTGCATATATAAATCATTTATGCTTAAACAAGGCTTATAATGAAGTTATTTGAACAGTGAATATCTCATCTGCCTAAAGTCAGGGCGAAGCCACTAACCAGCTGTAGGGATGGGTATCATTAGGATTTTATCTTTATCCATACAGACCCCTATCAGTCCAGCTCAGACTGTTACTGGTTTAAGAGAGTGAAGTTTATAGCAATTTGTAAAATTTGGAGATTAGTGACAAACTAACCAGTTAGACTACATACAGACAAGCTTTCATTTTAGTTGTTAGTAACAGTTTGCCATGAGCTTAACCAGCGTGCTGTGCTTCGTGTTAAACATGTCATGAGACTGTGGACAACGCTGAAAATATTACTTTACTAACTACTGGCCGAACAGGCGCTTTTACAAAGAAAAGGTAAAGGCCAGCAGCTTTTACTTTTCAATGCACTTGTCGTCAACTTGAGTGGCTTATATTCAGCTGGTTCACCTCGACGCCGGTGGATGTAGACGTGCACTTTTCCTGTCGCCGTACACTGTGTAACATGAAAATATCAGCCGACCCCTTGTGAAATTTCCTAACTGATCAAAACCAAACTGTAAAGACTTTGGTCAAGGGGAGACATATGGTAAGATTACATGAATTCAAAATAACCTACAATTCCTTCAAATTAATTTGAAGCCAGTTTAATTTTTTGAGCCAGCTTTGACATCTGCAGATATGAGTTTCTGAAGAGGGGCCTGCTGAGGTTAGATGTGCTGAATAATATCCATTTTCATATCAGAAAAAACACTGCATTAAACATTGTCTTAGCTCACTGAGCTGAGGTCAACAGGTAATATAACCAACCTGTGAGGTGGCTCACCCCCGTAAGATAAACACATAAATGATCCCTGATAGAACCGATAATTAAAGGCACATCAGTGACAGGGAATGCTATTAAAACTAAACTATAAACTGGTGACATTAACTGCAAAAGAAGATTTTTATTGATACATTTCAGGTAGAATTTAGTTTTCAATAAGGAAAATGCTGTAAGAAACCTGAATTTGTTGCAACAAATTTAAAATAAAAGCTTTTATGCTAATTATTTTCTGTGATAATATTTTTCAGAACTCATCATCTGTGACAGCTCATGGCTCTCTTGACTGTAACCTCCCTGTGGCAGCTTCTCACAGACTCAATCAACTCCTCTTCCCCTCCCCCCTCAAACACACACACACAGACACACACACACAGAGACCCCCTTCCAAAAACCCATCAAAGAGTAATACAATGGCTCCATCTGTAGGATAAAGTAGAGAGTCGCAACAGGAAGTTACCCCAAAATCTGAGGTTTCAAACAGGAAGTTGGGTTTCCGAACTTTG
This sequence comes from Lates calcarifer, assembly GCF_001640805.2. Taxonomy (NCBI): domain Eukaryota; kingdom Metazoa; phylum Chordata; class Actinopteri; family Centropomidae; genus Lates; species Lates calcarifer. The sequence goes on from NW_026117952.1 coordinate 23,795, forward strand.
ACGGGCCAGAACCGGCACACGCTTCGACCCAAACTCACAATTTTCGGAGCCAGTCTTCCAAAAATTGTCAAGGAGGGGCTGACAACATTTGAAGTGAATCTGGTCACCCGTCTAGAAACTGGACATCACACTATAAAATATGTCATTTCCTGCTATAAATAGGTGGCGCTACAACAATTGTATGAATATTGACATATGGATGTGTGCAGATAGGTACCATTAACAATCCTGTAAAGTTTGATGCAGTTTGGACAAAGTATGGCCGAAATATAGCAAAAATAAAGCAACTTCCTGTTTCGTGGCGAGTAATCGAACTTTGAGGGGCCATAACTTCCACGCCCTTCAACAAAAACTCAAAATCTGCCGCAATTTAACATCGTCTATGTCTTAAGAACATACTATTAAGTTTTGAAGTCAATGGATAATGCGTCTAGGACTAGTTCGCGTTCAAGCGACCCCTGGAAATGGCCAAAAACACACAATTTTTTCACCTTCCGGTCAAAATAAAAATACTTTCTGTTGGGTTTAGAATATGGCTCCAAGAGACTTTTTGGTGCGTCATGGGATGTTACATATGTGTGCAGATTTTCAGATTTTTAGGCGCAACGGGCTTGAGGGGCTGTTCCGTTTAAAAATGTAGGTGGCGCTACCGAGGGCATTTTACCACGCCCATGCTCAAGACCCCTAAATTATTAAATTTTTCGCCGTGCCTGACGCGTCTGCAAATTTTGGTAAGTTTTCACGCATGTTAAGGCCCTCAAAAAGCCGATCTAAGAGGCGGAAAAAGAAGAAAAAAAATAATAATAATAATAATAATAATAATAATAATAATAATAATAATAATAAACAGACCGAAAACAAGAGGGTCCTTGCAACTCGTTGCATGGCCCCGTTGGGCCCACGCAACTCGTTGCTCGGGCCCTAATTAAAGCTGCGAGCAGCGTTGAACGGGCCCTCGCACCCGGCGCCCGTCGGGGGAGCGGCGACCGCGGGACCCCGGCAACCGCGGGGTCAACGCAGGTCGCAGGGCACACGCTGGCGTAACAGTTCACACTTCCCGAGATGTTAAAAATTTTAAATAAAAGCTTTTACGCTAATTATTTTCTGTGATAATATTTTTCAGAGCTCATCATCTGTGACAGCTCTTGGCTCTCTTGACTGTAACCTCTCTGTGGCAGCTTCTCACAGACTCAATCAACTCCTCTTCCCCTCCCCCCTCAAACACAAACACAAACACACCCACACACACACACACAAACACACAGAGAAATACCCCCTCCCAAAAGGAGATAAAACTCAGTTTTAACTTGAGTTTACAAGCTTTGAGCTTTGAGCAAAAGCATTTTTTTAAGTTCTGTTATTGGGTGCATATATAAATCATTTATGCTTAAACAAGGCTTATAATGAAGTTATTTGAACAGTGAATATCTCATCTGCCTAAAGTCAGGGCGAAGCCACTAACCAGCTGTAGGGATGGGTATCATTAGGATTTTATCTTTATCCATACAGACCCCTATCAGTCCAGCTCAGACTGTTACTGGTTTAAGAGAGTGAAGTTTATAGCAATTTGCAAAATTTGGAGATTAGTGACAAACTAACCAGTTAGACTACATACAGACAAGCTTTCATTTTAGCTGTTAGTAACAGTTTGCCATGAGCTTAACCAGCGTGCTGTGCTTCCTGTTAAACATGTCATGAGACTGTGGACAACGCTGAAAATATTACTTTACTAACTACTGGCCGAACAGGCGCTTTGACAAAGAAAAGGTAAAGGCCAGCAGCTTTTACTTTTCAATGCACTTGTCGTCAACTTGAGTGGCTTATATTCAGCTGGTTCACCTCGACGCTGGAGGACCTAGTGAACTTTTCCTGTCGCCGTACACTGAGTAAGACGAAAAAATCAGCTGACCCCGTGTGAAATTTCCTAACTGATCAAAACCAAACTGTAAAGACAGCATCAATCCACGCTCAGCTTTGGTCAAGGGGAGACATATGGTAAGATTACATGAATTCATGTAATCTTCTTTGAGACTACAATTTCAGACTTAACTAAGTCATTCACTAGTGTCTTGGCAGCGTTTATGGGTTCTTTTAGACAGGTCTCTAACTGGTTTTCTTTCCAGGGTCATTGAAATCTTTGGCTTCCTACCTCTGCCAGGCTTGTTCTGCACAGTGTGGCTCTCCTTGAATTTCTCGGTGACGCTTCTCATTTGAGTTCTTGACGCTTGGAAATGCTGTTATAACTTTGTATATCCTTCTCCTGCTTCCTAAGCATCGACAATTCTTCAAGTCTACAGTGATTTCCTTAGTTTTTGGCATGATGCTTTCTCAAGTGACAGCTCAAATCTTAACTGAAGTTTTTATACCGCGTGTAAAGCAGCTCTTGGCTCTCCTGACTGTAACCTCTCTGTGGCAGCTTCTCACAGACTCAATCAACTCTTCTTCCCCTCCCCCCTCAAACACAAACACAAACACACACACACACACACACACCACACACACACACACACAGACACACACACACAGAGACCCCCTTCCAAAAACCCATCAAAGAGTAATACAATGGCTCCATCTATAGGATAAAGTAGAGAGTCGCAACAGGAAGTTACCCCAAAATCTGAGGTTTCAAACAGGAAGTTGGGTTTCCGAACTTTGACGGGCCAGAACCGGCACACGCTTCGACCAAAACTCACAATTTTCGGAGCCAGTCTTCCAAAAATTCCTCAAGGAGGGGCTGACAACATTTGAAGTGAATCTGGTCACCCGTCTAGAAACTGGACATCACACTATAAAATATGTCATTTCCTGCTATAAATAGGTGGCGCTACAACAATTGTATGAATATTGACATATGGATGTGTGCAGATAGGTACCATTAACAATCCTGTAAAGTTTGATGCAGTTTGGACAAAGTATGGCCGAAATATAGCAAAAATAAAGCAACTTCCTGTTTCGTGGCGAGTAATCGAACTTTGAGGGGCCATAACTTCCACGCCCTTCAACAAAAACTCAAAATCTGCCGCAATTTAACATCGTCTATGTCTTAAGAACATACTATTAAGTTTTGAAGTCAATGGGATAATGCGTCTAGGACTAGTTCGCGTTCAAGCGACCCCTGGAAATGGCCAAAAACACACAATTTTTTCACCTTCCGGTCAAAATAAAAATACTTTCTGTTGGGTTTAGAATATGGCTCCAAGAGACTTTTTGGTGCGTCATGGGATGTTACATATGTGTGCAGATTTTCAGATTTTTAGGCGCAACGGGCTTGAGGGGCTGTTCCGTTTAAAAATGTAGGTGGCGCTACCGAGGCCATTTTACCACACCCATGCTCAAGACCCCTAAATTATTAAATTTTTCGCCGTGCCTGACGCGTCTGCAAATTTTGGTAAGTTTTCACGCATGTTAAGGCCCTCAAAAAGCCGATCTAAGAGGCGGAAAAAGAAGAAAAAAATAATAAATAATAATAATAATAATAATAATAATAATAAACAAGATGCAACTCGTTGCAACGCAATAATTAAAGCTGCGAGCAGCGTTGAACGGGCCCTCGCACCCGGCGCCCGTCGGGAGCGGCGACCGCGGACCCGGCAACCCGGGGTCAACGCAGGTCGCAGGGCACACGCTGGCGTAACAGTTCACACTTCCGAGATGTAAAAATTTTAAATAAAAGCTTTTATGCTAATTATTTTCTGTGATAATATTTTTCAGAGCTCATCATCTGTGACAGCTCTTGGCTCTCCTGACTGTAACCTCTCTGTGGCAGCTTCTCACAGACTCAATCAACTCCTCTTCCCCTCCCCCCTCAAACACAAACACAAACACAACACACACACACACACACAGATACCCCCTCCCAAAAGGAGATAAAACTCAGTTTTAACTTGAGTTTACAAGCTTTGAGCTTTGAGCAAAAGCATTTTTTTGCAAGTTCTGTTATTGGGTGCATATATAAATCATTTATGCTTAAACAAGGGTTATAATGAAGTTATTTGAACAGTGAATATCTCATCTGCCTAAAGTCAGGGCGAAGCCACTAACCAGCTGTAGGGATGGGTATCATTAGGATTTTATCTTTATCCATACAGACCCCTATCAGTCCAGCTCAGACTGTTACTGGTTTAAGAGAGTGAAGTTTATAGCAATTTGCAAAATTTGGAGATTAGTGACAAACTAACCAGTTAGACTACATACAGACAAGCTTTCATTTTAGCTGTTAGTAACAGTTTGCCATGAGCTTAACCAGCGTGCTGTGCTTCGTGTTAAACATGTCATGAGACTGTGGACAACGTTTGAGCCAGCTTTGACATCTGCAGATATGAGTTTCTGAAGAGGGGCCTGCTGAGGTTAGATGTGCTGAATAATATCCATTTTCATATCAGAAAAAACACTGCATTAAACATTGTCTTAGCTCACTGAGCTGAGGTCAACAGGTAATATAACCAACCTGTGAGGTGGCTCACCCCCGTAAGATAAACACATAAATGATCCCTGATAGAACCGATAATTAAAGGCACATCAGTGACAGGGAATGCTATTAAAACTAAACTATAAACTGGTGACATTAACTGCAAAAGAAGATTTTTATTGATACATTTCAGGTAGAATTTAGTTTTCAATAAGGAAAATGCTGTAAGAAACCTGAATTTGTTGCAACAAATTTAAAATAAAAGCTTTTATGCTAATTATTTTCTGTGATAATATTTTTCAGAGCTCATCATCTGTGACAGCTCTTGGCTCTCCTGACTGTAACCTCCCTGTGGCAGCTTCTCACAGACTCAATCAACTCCTCTTCCCCTCCCCCCTCAAACACACACACACAGACACACACACACAGAGACCCCCTTCCAAAAACCCATCAAAGAGTAATACAATGGCTCCATCTGTAGGATAAAGTAGAGAGTCGCAACAGGAAGTTACCCCAAAATCTGAGGTTTCAAACAGGAAGTTGGGTTTCCGAACTTTGACGGGCCAGAACCGGCACACGCTTCGACCCAAACTCACAATTTTCGGAGGACTTCTTCCAAAAATTGTCAAGGAGGGGCTGACAACATTTGAAGTGAATCTGGTCACCCGTCTAGAAACTGGACATCACACTATAAAATATGTCATTTCCTGCTATAAATAGGTGGCGCTACAACAATTGTATGAATATTGACATATGGATGTGTGCAGATAGTACCATTAACAATCCTGTAAAGTTTGATGCAGTTTGGACAAAGTATGGCCGAAATATAGCAAATAAAGCAACTTCCTGTTTCGTGGCGAGTAATCGAACTTTGAGGGGCCATAACTTCCACGCCCTTCAATGAAAAGTCCAAAACTTTTGCAATTTAACTTCGTCTATGTCTTAAGAACAAATTATCAAATTTTGAAGTCAATGGGATAATGCGTCTAGGACTAGTTCGCGTTCAAGCGACCCCTGGAAATGGCCAAAAACACACAATTTTTTCACCTTCCGGTCAAAATAAAAATACTTTCTGTTGGGTTTAGAATATGGCTCCAAGAGACTTTTTGGTGCGTCATGGGATGTTACATATGTGTGCAGATTTTCAGATTTTTAGGCGCAACGGGCTTGAGGGGCTGTTCCGTTAAAAATGTAGGTGGCGCTACCGAGGCCATTTTGCCACACCCATGCTCAAGACCCCTAAATTATTAAATTTTTCGCCGTGCCTGACGCGTCTGCAAATTTTCAGGAGTTTTGACGCATGTTAAGGCCCTCAAAAAGCCGATCAAAGAGGCGGAAAAAGAAGAAAAAAATAATAATAATAATAATTAAAGCTGCAGCAGCGTTGAACGGGCCCTCGCACCCGGCGCCCGTCGGGGCGGCGACCGCGGGACCCCGGCAACCGCGGGGTCAACGCAGGTCGCAGGGCACACGCTGGCGTAACAGTTCACACTTCCAGATGTAAAAATTTTAAATAAAAGCTTTTATGCTAATTATTTTCTGTGATAATATTTTTCAGAGCTCATCATCTGTGACAGCTCTTGGCTCTCCTGACTGTAACCTCTCTGTGGCAGCTTCTCACAGACTCAATCAACTCCTCTTCCCCTCCCCCCTCAAACACAAACACAAACACACACACACACACACAGATACCCCCTCCCAAAAGGAGATAAAACTCAGTTTTAACTTGAGTTTACAAGCTTTGAGCTTTGAGCAAAAGCATTTTTTTGCAAGTTCTGTTATTGGGTGCATATATAAATCATTTATGCTTAAACAAGGGTTATAATGAAGTTATTTGAACAGTGAATATCTCATCTGCCTAAAGTCAGGGCGAAGCCACTAACCAGCTGTAGGGATGGGTATCATTAGGATTTTATCTTTATCCATACAGACCCCTATCAGTCCAGCTCAGACTGTTACTGGTTTAAGAGAGTGAAGTTTATAGCAATTTGCAAAATTTGGAGATTAGTGACAAACTAACCAGTTAGACTACATACAGACAAGCTTTCATTTTAGCTGTTAGTAACAGTTTGCCATGAGCTTAACCAGCGTGCTGTGCTTCACATGTCATGAGACTGTGGACAACGCTGAAAATATTACTTTACTAACTACTGGCCGAACAGGCGCTTTTACAAAGAAAAGGTAAAGGCCAGCAGCTTTTACTTTTCAATGCACTTGTCGTCAACTTGAGTGGCTTATATTCAGCTGGTTCACCTCGACGCCTGCACTTTTCCTGTCGCCGTACACTGTGTAACATGAAAAATCAGCCGACCCCTTGTGAAATTTCCTAACTGATCAAAACCAAACTGTAAAGATCAAGGGGAGACTAAGATTACATGGTTTGAAGCCAGTTAATTTTTGAGCCAGCTTTGACATCTGCAGATATGAGTTTCTGAAGAGGGCCTGCTGAGGTTAGATGTGCTGAATAATATCCATTTTCATATCAGAAAAACACTGCATTAAACATTGTCTTAGCTCACTGAGCTGAGGTCAACAGGTAATATAACCAACCTGTGAGGTGGCTCACCCCCGTAAGATAAACACATAAATGATCCCTGATAGAACCGATAATTAAAGGCACATCAGTGACAGGAATGCTATTAAAACTAAACTATAAACTGGTGACATTAACTGCAAAAGAAGATTTTTATTGATACATTTCAGGTAGAATTTAGTTTTCAATAAGGAAAATGCTGTAAGAAACCTGAATTTGTTGCAACAAATTTAAAATAAAAGCTTTTATGCTAATTATTTTCTGTGATAATATTTTTCAGAGCTCATCATCTGTGACAGCTCATGGCTCTCTTGACTGTACCTCCCTGTGCAGCTTCTCACAGACTCAATCAACTCCTCTTCCCCTCCCCCCTCAAACACACACACACAGACACACACACACACACAGAGACCCCCTTCCAAAAACCCATCAAAGAGTAATACAATGGCTCCATCTGTAGGATAAAGTAGAGAGTCGCAACAGGAAGTTACCCCAAAATCTGAGGTTTCAAACAGGAAGTTGGGTTTCCGAACTTTGACGGGCCAGAACCGGCACACGCTTCGACCAAACTCACAATTTTCGGAGGACTTCTTCCAAAAATTGTCAAGGAGGGGCTGACAACATTTGAAGTGAATCTGGTCACCCGTCTAGAAACTGGACATCACACTATAAAATATGTCATTTCCTGCTATAAATAGGTGGCGCTACAACAATTGTATGAATATTGACATATGGATGTGTGCAGATAGGTACCATTAACAATCCTGTAAAGTTTGATGCAGTTTGGACAAAGTATGGCCGAAATATAGCAAAAATAAAGCAACTTCCTGTTCGTGGCGAGTAATCGAACTTTGAGGGCCATAACTTCCACGCCCTTCAACAAAACCAAAACTTTTGCAATTTAACATCGTCTATGTCTTAAGAACAAATTATCAAATTTTGAAGTCAATCGGATAATGCGTCTAGGACTAGTTCGCGTTCAAGCGACCCCTGGAAATGGCCAAAAACACACAATTTTTTCACCTTCCGGTCAAAATAAAAATACTTTCTGTTGGGTTTAGAATATGGCTCCAAGAGACTTTTTGGTGCGTCATGGGATGTTACATATGTGTGCAGATTTTCAGATTTTTAGGCGCAACGGGCTTGAGGGGCTGTTCCGTTTAAAAATGTAGGTGGCGCTACCGA